>NC_143572.1:857884-1013846 GCF_054136105.1 Typopeltis vanoorti | reverse complement strand
CCTTAATGAATAGCATTATACATGTCTGCAAGGAGATTATTATGGAATACTAAGGCAAGTGATGAGAAGTTATACCACCTTTGCCACGAGTTGCCCCAGTCCTGAAAATACTTCAGGTGAAAACTTTGTTTGTTTACACTTGGATAAAGGATTAAACCAAATATATAATTAATATATAATAAGCACCTCCATAGCGCAATTGGAAGAACGATGGTACGTTGCACCATTCGAATGGAAAAAGCCTAAGTTCGATTTCGTCATAACGGGAGGAATCTTTATATGGACTTTTTCAATCGAAGGAAAGTTAGCCAATCTCATATGGAGGTAGCAGGGTTTTTCCCTCCCGGAAACTCGGGTTTTTCATCCTGCATACAGACAAATCAGCCCTTCAGAACACACGCAATTTACAGACAAAAAATACTAGCTGTGGTGGTAGTGGTGGGCAGTTGATGGCGCTGATGTAGATGATTGGTAGTAGAGGATCGGTGTAGTGGTGGAGACAGAGAATTGTACAATGGGTGTTCTCCTGTGATGAGTCTTCGGACTCCTTGGAGGTGCCACAAATAATAATGATTGGTAGCATAGTCAAGCGAAAAAACTTCCATCTGCTTACTGTAAACCTCCATGTTATACCACACTACCTCATACCATTACCACTGTTTCCCTCTTCCATGTCTACCTCATGGGGATATAATTCCACTGCTATCATCAGCAGCATTCTCCCTCGCTGATATAATGCTTTTGTTAGATACTTTTTGTGAGTTTCCATGCACTATCAAGACCTTTTCTGCACTGCTAATCTGTTCAGCATATTGATGCTAATTCACTACAGAGCTTCCCACAATCATTCACATATATCCATTATTGGCAGAAAGCTTTTCTTGTTTCACGTCTTCCCAAACATGTACCTCATGATCACTCTCACTAACTGGTGGCATTGTTAATACCTAATTACAACTACATCTTGTGAAGTTATTGCCAGATCCATAACATTAAAGCCTCTAGTTGCTTCAGTCTCATGCTGCTTAAGATATTTATCTATCAGAAATTCAACAAATTAACTCTCCTTGTTCCTGTACACTATCTCTTCCTTCCATTGCATATTCCTCTAATTAAAGTCTCCCATCAGAAAAACCTTCTTTTTACATGCCCAATAAATTTTCCCAAACATTTCATGATTAATATTCTCTACATTCCCTGGCATATAACATATCAGATCTACTAGCCTGTTAATTTCAACTTCACACCACACATTATTATTATTATTATTGTTCCAGGAAACTCCAAGGAGTCGACAGACTCATCGAGGGAGGCCCTAACATCACGTCAGGAACAACTATTCAACATTCACACAGTATCTATCATATCTTGCCTTGAACTCATTCACGGACGTAGCACCCACAACAGACTCTGGCAGCTTATTCCACTCATTCACCACTCTCCAAGTAAAAAACCTAGCTCTAACACACTTGTCAACCACGCTCTTGCCCAGCTTCCATGCATGGCCCCTAGTCCTCCCACCACCAGTCATATTTTCAAAAATATCTTCTGGATCAATCTTATAAAAACCCTTCAGTAATCTGAATGTCTCAATCATATCACCCCTCCTTCGCCTATCGTGCAATTTCTGCAACCCACAAATCCTCAACCTATTCTCATAAGGTTCATTCCACAGACCTGCTATCATCTTGGTCACTCGTCTCTGGACCCTCTCCACTTCCTCCCCATCACGAAGAAACCCTGGTGTCCATAACTGGGCACAGAAGTCCAGATGGGATCTTATCAAGGCTCGATACAGAGGAACAACAACTTGCTTCTCTCTGCATGTTAAAGTATTTTTCATAAGCCAAGTGATTTGGTGAGCTGTTTTAGTTACTTTTGCAATGTGCCCCCTAAACTTCAACTCCCTATCCACCCGCACTCCCAAATCCCTGGCCTCATCAATCTCCTGGAGTACGGTTCCACCTATGCGATATACTGCTGCTATTCTTTTCACCCCAAAGTGCATAACCTTACACTTTGCCACATTAAACTGACATCCATTTTTCCTAGCCCAGTCCTCCAAACTATCCAAATCATCCTGTAAAATTTTGACATCCTGTGCACTCACAATTGCTCTACCCAACTTTGCATCATCAACAAACAAGTGAACACTTCCTCTCAAATCCTTTCCAATATCATTGATGAACAAATTGAAAAGCAGTGGTCCAAGAACAGAGCCCTGCGGCACTCCACTAGTCACAAGACGTCTTTTTGACTCCACTCCTGAATAAACCTATCTCTGGTATCTCTCTTCAACCACCCGCCTATCCATCTTACCAACCCTATATCTATCCCCATCTGCTCCAGTTTACTGATTAGGGTTCCATGTGGTATCCTGTCAAAGGCCTTGGCAAGGTCCAGTAGTATCACTGTAAACCCATTAACCCTATCCAGTTCAGCTGTCACTGTGTTATAAAACATTAGCAAGTTACTGAGGCATGATCTACCCTTCACAAAACCATGTTGTCCCCCATACAATATCCCATTTTCGTCTATCCAATCCTGTATTCTTTTCTTGACTAATTTCTCTAAGACCTTGACAATGATTCCTGATATGCTAATCGGTCGGTAATTTACAACAGCGGTCTTGGAACCACCTTTATGCAGTGGAACTATTTTCCCCTCCTTCCACCCGCTTGGGACTAACCCAGACCCGAGACTCAAATTAAACAAAATGGTCAAGGGTACTGACAATTCATTAGCTGCTTCTCGTACTACATGAGCTGGTATACCATCCAATCCCACAGATGTATTGACATTGAGGTTATGCAATAGACTACTCACCTCCACTTCATTCACCACAATTCCTGTATAATCTACTGGTTTATTCGTTTCTGCAATGTCACCACCTGGATGATATATTCTTGCAAAGTGCTCACTCAGTAACTCAGCTATCTCAACTGATTCAGTTACCTCCCTACCATCGGCATTCTTTAAAATCATTCTGCCATGTACATTTTTCCTTTTACTTGCTACATATCTAAAAAACTGTTTAGGATTCTCTTTAGCCCGCATGGCCAATGTTCTTTCGTAATCCTTTTTTGCTTTTCTTACCACACTCGTCATCCTTCTTTCCTGTGCTTTATACCGTTCATGTGCCTGCTGGTCACCTTTCTCCTTAAATTCCCTCCATAGTTGTTTCTTTTTTTGCAACTCAAGCTTAATGGTGTTATTCATCCATTTAACCCCTACTTGATTTATTATTCGGACTCTAGGTATACAGTCAGCCATTGCTTCATGCAAGCACTTCTTAACCACCTCCCATGCACTATCAACTTCTAGTCCTTGCAGTTGTACATGCCACGGCACTGAGCCAATCAAACTCCTAAGCTTGTCATACTTTCCAGCCCGATAATTCCACATGTACCCTGTCTTAATTGAAAATTCTACACCTTTAGCCACCTCCCAAGTCAAGACCCTATGATCACTCTCACCGATTGGTGGCAATGTGGTCATCTTTGTTACAGCTAAATCCTCAGATGTAATTACTAGGTCAAGCACTCTTTGACCCCTAGTATTTTCCATTACATGCTGTCGCAGATAGTTATCCCTTAATAACCGCAAAAAATCCAATTCCTTCCTCCAGTGTGTCCTCTCCTCACTCCAATCAATGCGACCATAGTTGAAATCTCCCATAATAATCACCCTCCTTCCACTCATTTCTTCTATTTGCTTGTGCATACTGTCACCACCATCTTTTCCATCACCTGGTCTATAGCAGCACCCAATTGTATATTTAGTTCTGCTAGCCACAATCTCACACCAAATGGCCTCAAATGTGCTCTTTTCTCTATCCTGCAATTCAACTTCTATTCTCCTTGGCTGTAGCTCATCAGCTATCATCAACAATACTCCTCCCCCCATTTTATTCTCTCTGTCATTCCTGAACACACTATACCCATCACATTCAATCCCACTAGCTATATCATCTAGAGTCAGCCATGTTTCACTAATACCAATAACCTGTGGTCTGGAAGTGCCAACCATGGCCAAAAACTCTTCCTTCTTGTTCCTAATACTCCACGTATTAGTGTACATGAATTTAAGACCCCCATTAGCCCCAACCCTACCTTGATGCCTTATATTAACTATCCCACTCTGGTTTGTTGTCCTTATTTGCTCTAGCATATTATATTCATTCTTACATTCAACTGCCTCCCTAAGGACTGTATATCTACTCCCCCCCCTTAACGAATCTAGTTTCCCTGAATTTGCACATCCACTACATTCAGCAACACTTTCTCCAGTCTTCTTACACCATAACCATTCAAATGCAAGCCATCCATCTTATATAGATCCTTTCGCCCATCAAACTCACTCCACACGTCCACAAATTCCACACCACTCGTCATACATAATTATGGCCCTACTTTTAAACATTTCACTGTCGTACCGTGGCAAAAGACTAATCATTCTAACTCTCTCACTCTTTTCTTTTGCTACCTCAAACAATTCATTCAGGTCTTCTATCATTTCTATTTTATCTCCTTTAAAATCATTCGTACCTGCCACAACAATCATTTCTTTCACCCTTTCCTTTTGCTTTCTAATAGACTCAGTTACATCCTTTATGGTCGCACCAGGTTGGTACGATTTTGTCAAATCCTCTACTAACACACCTCGTACTAACGAGTCTCCATACAGCACTCTATCCTTCATTTTGTTCATGTTCACATTCATACGCCTATTTTTCCTGTCATACCTTTTATTATTGGTTGGTTCATTCAGTCGACTTTTGTTCATGCACTCTAGCTGCTGTTTTGGCCTTTCTATCGCATTATTCAACAACGCGATCTCATTCAATGCATCTATCTCATCTTTTTTATTCTCTGAGAAACCATTAATACATTCACTTTCTACATTCACACTCTCATAATTCTCATGTACAACCTTGCCGTTTCTTGTCATATCGCTATTTTCTTCATTCTGAAGGTTGACAAAAATATCACACTCACGATCCGAAATACACTTCAATTCCTCATTCTCCCTACATTTTCTACACACATTCAATCCTTTATTATCATCTATCCGCACTCCGACTGCACTCCGTAAAGCATACATTTCACAGCTAGTACATTGACTCATTTCTTTTATACTACTGTTCTTTGATAACGATGGCGAACCATCATTACTGGCCGCCATTTTCCTTCGTACAGGTGCCATAATTATTGCAACGTGTTTTATCAAATAATAAGTTATACACACCAAAAAGACAAAAACAGACGCACTAAAATATGCAAGGCAAACAACACTACGCAATATTAACTAATTTTATCAACGATAACTGAAAATAGTACTTATCTTATCAGGAGCTTGCACGAACACTACACACTACGATATAACCTCGAACTCAACCCCAATATCTCAACCCACATATTCACAATTTGTGCACGTAATATCAACTTTCACACTTTGTAGAACAATACCTCCAAAATCATTAAGAGCACCAACCCCCCTCATCTTTTCACCTTCATATCCTTACATTAGAAAAAAAACATCATATCTTGGCCACATCATGAGAAACAGCAAATACCAACTTCTACAAACTATTTTGGTAGGAAGAATTGATGGCAAAGGAACTAGAGGAAGAAAAAGAATATCATGGATTGACAACATCAAGACATGGACAGGAAAGAGCAGTGCACAACTGCTCAGATTAGCACAAGACCGCAGTTTGTTCGCCAAGATGGTCGCTGACCTTCGATAGAAGATAGCACAATAAGAAGAAGAATCCTTACATTTCTATTCATGACATCACATCCTCCTGAGACAACTTAGTTTCCCTTTTTCTTTCTTTCTTAATCTTTCACTGGTTGGCACTATGCCTCCCAGTGAATCCTATATTTTTAGAAGCATTAAGTTCTCAAGGCCAGTTTTCCTGCTTGCAGGAGGAAAAACCCTGCAGTCCATGCCCAAGAATAGCAAACTTGGCTATGTCTGAGAAAAATCCTAAGCTCCTCATGTCAACAAAGGAAATCGAACCGAGGACACTCCTTTCCCAGGCTTATGGTTGTGAAGCGCATAGCTACTTGGCTAACCATGTGGATGCAACCTAGTTTCACTTATTCCAATTATCTTAGGACATACCAACTCATTCAATGCAACAAACTAAGCTCTCTTAATTCGAATATTCCTTACCTTTCTGTATAAACATAACAATCCCTGTGTCTTTGAGGCTATTCTACCAGCGCCAACATTCTCTATTCTGGTTGCTACATCACCCCTCTCTCTCTTCAGTCTGAGCACTCTCGTTTCCCTGATCCTGAATCTGATTTTCACCTGTTTCATCCTCATCTTTATGCATTCCACCATCTAGTGCTGCTGCAATCATATCTGTAACCTCATATCCGTCTTCCTTCTGACAATCAGTTTAGATATGCTGCTATCCTGCATCACAAGTAGACTCTGAGCATTTACTACATTAACTTCTTTATTCTGTCCCTTCTTAGAGAAAACAGGCCAGAAAATTATTTGTCAGGGGAAAATGATTTAAGTGGACATAAGGAGCATGTAAGGGTGAATATCAAGAAGTTATTGAGAAGAGTGAAAGATAAGAGTATAGTGGGAATGCCCTGTCAGGGTTGATGAGGCATGACAATGATGAGTTCAGACGGAGAGCCAGAATCATGAATGGTATTCTAGTGGAGCTGTGTGAAAAGGGAGTACAGATTGTGGATATATGGCATGTATTTGTGGGAAGAATGGAATTATACAGGTGAGATGGGTTGCCTTTGAATGGCATTGGAATGAGTGAACAGGAGAAAGTGTTGCTAGATGGAAGTGCAGTGTGTGTGATGAAAGCAAGAGATCATAGGTAAGAGAGGAAGTGAAAGTTCAGGAGAGTGGTAGTAAAGAGAGAGGTGCTTGGCAGTGGAAACATTAGGAGTGTGAGAGATGAAGAAAGAACATGAATGCAAGAGGAACAGGGAAGGGGGGGAAAAACAGGGTGGACAGGGAGACGTGTGAAGAGAGTGGATATTAAAAGTAGCAGTAAATGTATGTATCGAGATAGAGTGTACTGTGATGTGGGTGAAGTTGAGACTGAACAAATATATGTGGAAAGTGGTGATAAAGGTGATTGGACAAGGGCAGGTGTGGTGGGAGAAATCACAACAAACAAGTGGCTTGGATAAAACTGGTTATAGACCTAAATATAAACTTCTGTGTTTATTTTTCAAATGCCAGAAATATCAGAAATAAGGGAAATGAAATGTTTCATCAATGAGTTTATTTTTGTGGAAAGGCTTAGACGTTGGTTATACTTTCTTACTGAATAGCTTAAGGAAATTACAACATACAATAGAATATACATTAAAATAAATTTTAATACACTTCCAATATTTCGGCAATGTCACATTGCCATTATCACAGATACTTAAATACAAGACACATGCTTTGTTCCTCATTTACTATGTGTTGTGCATGCAAGCACATGTCTTGTATTTAAGTTCCTGTAATAATGGCAATGTGACGTTGCCGAAATATTGGAAGTGTATTAAAATTTATTTTAATATATATTCTATTGTACATTGTAATTTCCTTAAGATATTTATCAAGAAAGTATTAATGAGTTTAATTGCCCCAAAAACATTGGAATAAAATGAAACATGAATGAAGATGATATCCTAACGAGAATAGAAAAGGAATGCTACAGTATTTTTCACAAACACAGTAAGGACAAGCAAGGAGGGGTAGTGATGATAATGATAACAGAGGATTTATATCCACATATAAGGTATACATGAAATAGGGAAATAGTGGCAATGATTATGAGGTAGGGTGATTTAAGTGAAGTTTGACAGGAAGATATATTTAGTTGGAAGTTGCTATAGGGTAGGGAACATGGATGATGGTGATGAAAAAATCTAAAAATAACTTGGATTAGTGAACAAATGAAGGATATTTATTATAGATCAGAATGAAGAGATAGCATATATGAATAAGGAATTCATCAGAGGATGTAACTGTGAGTGTGGTTTCACACTTTCTTTCAGTTGGTGGGCCATCACCCATGTGATCATGAAGTGATCACTTGAGCATAATAAATTTAGTTTAATCCTTTATCCAAGTGTGAGCAAACAAAGTTTGTGCCTGAAAGTATCTTCAGGACTGGGGTAAGATGGTACAACACCAGGGCACTCCTTGCAAAGGTGGAGCAAGCTACCAACACTCCTATCTCAGTATCTCCCATAATGCAAAACACATCTCCTTGCAGACATGTCTAATGTTATGCATTAAGGGAAGGGCCACAACCCAGACTAGTTTCGACCTTTATTGAGGTCTCTTCAGTGGGAGCCAGGCCCAAGTGGAGATACCAGGCAGAAGCATTAGCAGGTCATCTCTACCTATAGGAGTTGCCAAATGGTGTGCCACCCTTCAGGCGCAAACTTTGTTTGCTCACACTTGGATAAAGGATTAAACTAAATTTATTATACTCTAACCAAGTGAAAAATAAACTTTCAACATCTTTCTCTAAATCCAGAGTAATTTATTAAAAAAGGGTGGCACACCATTTGGCAACTCCTATAGGTAGAGATGACCTGCTAATGCTTCTGCCTGGTATCTCCACTTGGGCCTGGCTCCCACTGAAGAGACCTCAACAAAGGTCGAAAGTAGTCTGGGTTGTGGCCCTTCCCTTAATGCATAACATTAGACATGTCTGCAAGGAGATGTGTTTTGCATTATGGGAGATACTGAGATAGGAGTGTTGGTAGCTTGCTCCACCTTTGCAAGGAGTGCCCTGGTGTTGTACCACCTTACCCCAGTCCTGAAGATACTTTCAGGCACAAACTTTGTTTGCTCACACTTGGATAAAGGATTAAACTAAATTTATTATACTCTAACCAAGTGAAAAATAAACTTTCAAGATCACTTGGGTAGTGGCTAGCCATATGGAGACTTCTGTGAGGAAAGGTTATTTGTGGAAGCAAAAGGCTGATGATTATGACAAGCTTAGGAGACAGCATGGGACTTTAGCATGGAATGAGCAGTAACGAAATAGGTGCTTGGAAACTGACAAAGAAATACAGAGCAGCATCAATGTGTAAACATATACGAAGGCCAAAAGGCTGAATAAGGTAGATGTAAAATGAATGAATGAGGGACTTATGCATGAAATCTGGAAGAAGAAGAAGATGAAGACGGCACTGTTAAATTGTGATAGATTGAGAATTTAGGATTTCCAATCTCATCATAGTTTAACAAACAAGACCCAATGAAAGGGGCATAAATACATATGTTTGTCTCTAAGTGTGTTATAATACAACCTGTAAATATATCAAGTGTTCCAAAACTTAGAGAAAGGAGTAGTTTATCAAATAATTCAAGTAAAGATCACTCACTTGTTTGTGTAATTAACAGTGCGATGTGTAGACATTCAATACTTGTTAGAGTTATAAATATTTAGAGTTGTTACACGATTTGCATAAAATTCTGAGTGGATTGTAAGTCCAATGTTTACAGGGCAGTAATGTGAGGGGAGCGGTTTGCCTCAGGCGATCGCGTGCCTTTGGCGCATGAGAAGGGTAACGGAGAAGGTGGTCGCTGTGACATTGACCCACGTGACAAAATGCTCCAAGCGCTAGGTGGACATCGTAGAGTGCAGGAATTGCCAAGATGAAGGGTGAAATAAAAGGATCAAGAATCCCCCTAACAAGGCTTTTTTCATTTCTGGATCTCCTCGTGTTGGTCACTCGGGTGTCGTGAGCTGGACAGTGGTGACATCGCCTCCATTCCGGACAGCTTGGATGATGCATCGACGGAAATTCTAGATCCGTAGTCCCGAGGAACTAGAATATGCCCGGCTGTCCCTAGAAGGAAGGGTTACGTGCTCGTCATGTGGAGATCGTTAAGACTCATCGATAGCTCGGAGAGCCATGTGCCTTAAAGCCTGTTGAGGGAATCAAAGGAACATTCGAGTGAGGAGAGGAAATTTCCAATGGATCAGCAAGTGTGATGAATTTCGAGTATAGATAAGTAGAATTTACTATTTTTTCTAGCTATGGTTGAAAGGAATTTGTGTTGTGTAGTGGTTCAGAAGAAAGAACTAGAGTAGTATCATAAACTGAACTGAAGTGATCTAAGGTTGTATATCATAACATTATAGCTTTGCGGTACTGCGTTATTGTATGTGCTTAAAGAATGTTAAGATAATTCAGAGTGAAGATTGATGTTAGTAACGAATTACAATTGACATTATTGCTACCTAGAGTGGCCTGCTTGTGACTAATTTATAGTAATCATTGCTATTAGTATCATACCTAGCTAGAGTACTTATTAACTGATTGAATTGATAGTGATAACATAGAATAATGAATTTCAGTAACTGTGTCCAGTTGGAGTATTTTATGTAACCTAATTGGCATTAACCCTTCTTAGAATGAGAATTGTAATATCATATTCTGTACATTTATATAGTGTTCAATAAACCTCTGCTTTTTGAATCCAAACAAAATTGTCTGTAATTTGGAATCAGATGTGCATCTTGCAAAAATTTAACACGAACCTCAGCAGGAAATTAGGGAGTAAAAATTTTGGCCATGTCTGCAAAGATAAGGTATCACTTGAGTACATTCTAGGGATCGCCTCTTGATTAATATAGTTTGTTTAATCAAAGGGCCCTAAGTGGCACAGCAATATTAATATACATTTCTTAGAACTTTACGAGAGGTTGATCTTGGAAACTCTGATACACTGGCATTGGCTCGACCCTGAGGCAATTCTTTTGTTATCCAGAGGTACCACATGATATCTGAAAAGGGTTCTTACATGTATTGACGTGTTTGACAAAAAAAAAAAGTAATATAAATAAAAATCGATACAACAGCACTTTGCAGGCAGTACAAGATGAATAATGGTAATCAGTCACATGAAGAGTATAAAGAACAAGCCAAGAGAGTGACTCAATTAGTAAGGAAAACAAAAGTGCAGTATGAGCAGAAACTCTGACAAATCACACAAAGAAACACCCTAGATAGTTTTTTATATATGTAGCGAGTAAAAGAAAGAATGATCATGGTAAGATAATGCTAATGGATGAAAATGGTAGAATTGTAATTGTTGCAGAAGATATTGCTGAGGTATTTAGTGATCAATTTATAAGGGTGTTTCATCCTCATCAGGGTGGATTCATGAATAACTTAAGTGTAGATGATACAGGAGAGGATGGCTTAATTGTGAGTGAGTGGGAGATATTTGAAGAAATATAATAACCTTGATGCCAATAAGTCGATAAGGCGATTGTTACATCAGCATGCCTGTTTAACAAGAGTCTTAGAACAGCACAGGTTACAAATGAGTGGAAAGAAGGTAAAATTTTTCCAATGCATAGAGGTGGTGAAGAGGCTGTGGCTACAAATTACAGGCCTCATGGAGGCCTTGGTCATGACAAGATGTTAAATTAATTGAACTGGCTGGTACTGGATAACAGAGTTCTGAGTTGGATCAATGACTAGCTATCAAATATGTATCAGAAAGTTATATAATGGGGTGTAGTATCTAGAAAGAGGAAGGTCACTGATAATGTGTCGCAGGGGTCAGTTTTGGGACCACTGTTGTTCAGTTTGTATATAACTGATATTGGGATGGGTATAACTAGTGGGATGCAGCTATTTGCAGATGATGCAAAATTGGAGAGAGCAATGCACAGTCAAGCACTTGTTATTGCTTCCAGAAGGAGTTGAAGAGATTTCATGAATGGAGGGACAAGAGGAACTATCAATTCAATGTTGTAAAGTGTAAGGTTTTGAAATTGGGTAAGCAATGATAGAAAGCAATATACAGTTTGTGAGGAAACTTTAAAGGAGGTAGAGGAGATGTGATATCTGAGAGTGGCGGTAGACAAAGATCTGAAATTCAGATGCCACATTGCAACAAGTTGTGAAGATAATACATCGGATAATGGTTCTAATTCTCTAACAATGGAATCTCTATACACTGTTATCCTGTCACCGCTTTTATTCTATTCTTTTGCACACATTCATTAATTTCCATTAAACATCTAATATCACTTCACATATTCCTCATTTAATTTTTTATTTTCAATAACTGTTTCATCAAATGTTGCATTCCAACAATTTCACTATCTGTTAATCCTGTAGTCTTGCCATTCTGCTGCACCTTACTTCCATTTTCACATTTATATTTCCTTTCTTTCCCTTATGCATGTCCATTTTGTTGGGTGTGCTGTTGTGTGGTTTATGCAACCTGCACCAAAATTCACTTCAATTTACCATATGATTGCATTTTTATCGATGTATGAAAGTCTTAAGAGTGCACAGGGCATCAGCGCCCATCATAGTTGGTTGAATGCAATTAATTATAGGATAATTTTGAATACTTTAATTTATCGATTAATTGTAAACAAATGTGCATAGAGTGAGAACAATGTGTTAAACACATATTGTGAAATAGAGAAGTGTTCAATTTACTCAGTTTTTGTATCTTTGTGCTTACTGAGAAAATTTTGAAGAGGACGCGGCTTACTCCTTCTACCACAATCATACAATCCACATAAACTCTGGCAGAAAACAGGATATTCAGCACATTGTCGACACTGTCTCCCATTGTAAATAAAGGCAAAAATGTTATAAATACTTTATAGAAAATTATACAGGTAACCCTAGTATAACGCGGTACTTATACAACGCGGTTTACAAATTGTGGTATCCCTTGTTCAACGCGGTTTCGATATAACGTGGTCTACAATTTCTAGTAACCCTTTATTTCATTTATTTTATTTTTTTTGATATTTTTCACCACGAGACTTAAAAATCAAATTTTATCTTTGTTAAATTTGTGTCTGCCCATATCGCGCCAGTAGTTATAAGTATCGAATTTAGTTTTATTGTATCACTGAATAAGGTACAGTACAGAGGGCTTTTTGTTGACATTCTCAACGAATAGCGCAATTAGAGACAGATGGAATAAAAATGGTGCTAACTAATAAATCACATGTCCCCTCTCACAGAAACTACGGTCTATACAGTGGACTTAAGAAAAACCATATGTTGCACTGAAACACAGTATCTAACTAAAACCTGTTGTCCAATTTTTCAATTATGAAATAAATGTTTTTTTATTGCATTTGAAATTCTCAATGTCATTATGACAGATCACAAAGGCTAACTTAAAATAAAAGACTACCAAGAATTGAAACATGCCATATAATGAATGTGTGAGTTTGCCTGCCACCTCAAATGCAAAGAAGAAGCCAAAAATTTCAACCAAGTGTTGAAACGTTTGTGTGAGTTGAGCCAGTCAGTAATGAGAAGTTCCATCGGAACGATAAATGACACCCTGTTGTGAACGTGTTAAAACTAATAGTGAATGTTGTTATGACAGTTTCAGATGTTATGGAATTCGATTGAAGAGAATTAGCATTTCAACTCAACACCTGTCAGTTGCTTTTGTCTTTGGGGCGTGCGATCTTTTGTTAATACCGCACCAAAACGTCTTTATAGCTGCTGTCTTGTGTAAAACAAAATTCAGCTTGTATGTATTGTAACAATTAAAAAAAAACTTGAATAATTTATAAGGGTATAAAAGGACATCACCTGTAAATCGTTGATGTGCCAGCAAAATTCTCAGACATGGCACCTCTGGCACGAGTGCCATAGGTTCGCCATCTAGGGTTTACTGTATAAAGTGTTTATCGTTGAAAATTGTCTTTGTTTTCTGCCAGGAAAGCACATTTAAAATCATAAGTGTGTTATTCTCAAGCAGAGCAGTTTATTTTCTGGTGAGTTACATACATATATAATGCTTTTTTTAAATGTAAAAGTTTATTTTTATTGTAATGGCCACTAAAACTGCAACGAAAAAATGAAATTATTTTGTTGCAGTTTTAAAATGAAAAAATCAACATTGAAGAGGAAATTCATTTCTCTCGAAGAAAAAATTAAAATCTTGGATCGGTTGAAAATTGGAGAAAAGCTAGTAGTTGTTGCAAGGACTGAATTTAAATGAATCAACAATTTGAACAATCAAACAAAATGAACATAAAATATGAGAAAGTGTTATTGCTGGGTCAACGGTAAGTGCAAAGCGCGTTGCTCATGTTCACGATATTCTAATAGAAAAAATGGAGAAATCTCTAATGATTTGGATAGAAGATTGCACTCAAAAGAAAATTCCTTTGGATGGACACCTTATTAAGCAAAAAGCTCTCAAAGTTTATAAACAGTTAAAAGAATTTGATCAAGATTCTTCAGAATAAATCTCTCAGCATGGATTTTCTGCCAGTAAGGGTTGGTTCGAAAACTTTAAAAAGCAGTTTTCTTTGTATAATCTTAAAATCCAGGGAGAATCAGCATCAGCAGATGTTGAAGCTGCCTGGAAATACCCAGTAGAACTTTTAAAAATCATTAAAGAAAGTGGTTATAGTGCAGACCAGGTGTTCAATGCAGATGAATCTGGGTTATATTGGAAAAAAATGCAAAATGCACATATATTTCGAAAAATGAAAGATCAGCTCCTGGATTCAAAGTTTCCAAAGATAGAATTACTCTACTGTTTTGTAGTAATGCATCACGTGATTACATGACAAAACCAGCGTTTATTAACTGATCTGCAAATCCTCGTGCGATGAAAGGGCTCGACAAGTCCATCCTACCTGTTTATTGGCAGGCCAACAAAAAAGCATGGGTTACAGCTAGCATGTTTGAAAATTGGTTTTTCAAGTGTTTTGTACCCAATGTAGAAAGTTACACAACGAAAAAGAATATGGACTTCAAAATTCTATTAATTTCAGATATCGCACCAGGCCACCCCACAAATTTAAGCCATCCGAATATCAAAATAACTTTTTTGCTACCTAATACTACTTCACTTATTCAACCACTCGACCAAGGAATAATATCAACATTTAAGCCATATTATATTCAGCGAACATTTCAATTAATTTCGGAAAAAATGGAATCTAATCAAAACATGACGCTGCCTCAAGTGTGGAAAGAGTTTTCAATATTGAATTGTGTAAAAATTATTTCTCTATCCATTAAGGAATTACAACCCTCTACACTGAATGCTTGCTGGAAAAAATATGACCTAAAGCCGTAATGGAACAAAATTTCGTACCTCTAGTGGATGCCGAGCTACATCGTATAATAAACGTCGCACACATTTTTGGTGGAGAGGGCTTTTGCGATATGGGTGAAAATGAAATTAGTGAATTAATTGATGGAGAAACAGATTTAAATGAGGAGGAACTGGTACAATTAATAGATGGCGTTGAACCAAATGGCAGGGAAAGTTCTGCTGAAGATTCTGATTGTGATGAATCCGTTAAAGAATTCAGTTTAAAGAAATTAGCTTAGCAGAAGGATTGGACTTGGTAAGAAAGTTAGGAAGTTATTTTACAGATAATGATCCCTCAATGGAGCGCTCGGGAAAATTCACGAGACAATTGGATATTTGTTTAGTGCCATATTATGAACTTAATAAAAAATCGCAACATAGTGAAAAGCAAAGTCTTATTACTGACTTCTTGATGACTAAACCAGCCGAAGTATGCAATGAGAATTATACAAATGATGTCCAAGAGATTTCAAGTGGTGACAACCTCTGGCCACTTAAAGAACATCTATGAAATGTTATTTCTGAAGACAGTGATGTCGATTAAAATATGTGATTTATTTTATTGTGTCTAAAACATTTATGCATTATGTCCAATGAAATTAATGTACAATTTGCAATTTTTATAATTTTATACTACGTATTTGTCATAGTTTATGTTTTCTTAACTTACATGAATTACCTGAATTAAATAAAAATATTGTTTTTGTTGGATATGTCATTGTTGTTTATATAATTAAAAAAAAAAAAAAAAAACACGATTTCGGAACCTAACCCAACTTTTTCTATGTGATCCATGTCTCATATAACGCGATTTATATAATGCGGCATTTCTATGGAACCTAACATCCATGTTATATGAGGGTTACCTGTATATTAAACTTGTCTATATCGGTGTCCTAAACACATCAGTTCTTCATGCATGCAAAATAGATGAAACTTTGAAAACAAAAACAGCAGCTCATGCCAACGTTCAACTGGACTAGTTAAAAAAAAAAAAACAAATCACAGCCATTGATTTCTGGGTGCTGTTATCTGAGTGCACACCTGCCTTGCCTTCTGGGTGGTTTAAAACAATTGGAATGCTATAAATTTTACCCGCTGCATCTTCTGTACATCTGTTCAAAGGTGTCCGTATTTGTGATCACACACCCAGGCTATTAATGCGAATATGATGCAATGTTTTCTGTCAAAAAGTGTTCTCTACCTGAAGCATTAGTATATTGTGCTTAATTTTAGGAATCACGTAAAGCCAAGAAACAATAGGAGTCTTTAACAGGAATAAATGCAAAAATATAATATCGGTGATATTGATATTCTGTGGGTGTGCACCGCACACCTAGCACATCCTGAATATACACCCCTGCAAATTATATATCTCTATCATATCACCCCACCTACTTCTATCCACTAGATTCTGTAAAATGCATCTTCTCAACCTTTCTTCATACTCAACATTCCAGAAGCCAGGAACAACCTTAGTCAATAGCCTCTGTATCCTTTTCAATACTCCATCTTACTGAAAACAGATAACCAAATCTGTACACACCCACATGTGGTCTAGTGGAACCATAATCCCCTTACTTCACCAAGTCTCTATCCTTGGTGTCATTGCCAGACTTCATTGTGTTGTCCTCACAATTTTAGAAATATTTCCTCTAAATTTTAGATCCCTAGCCACTATTACACCCAGTTCTCTTATTTCCTTCATCCCTTCCAACATATCACTACCAAATGTATACTCCACATCCCACCTTTGTTTAACAAATTTTTAAACCTTACGCTTTCAAACAGCAAACCCATTCACTCAGTCTATTCAAGTTGTCTTGTAAAGTCACATTTGCTCCACTTTTCATAGTTCTTCCCAATTTGCACCATCTGCAAACAACTGAATATTCCCAGTCAAACCTTCCCCAATATCATTAACATAAAGATTAAAAAGCAATAGCCCTAAAACAGACCCTTGAGGCACAACACTAGCACCTTTCCTCTTCTTGATCCCGCATACAACTTACTGATACCTATGAAAGAGTCAATCTCCAATCTAATATACTAATCTAATATTCATCTATTCTAGTTTACCTATCAACTTATCATATGGCAAACTATCAAAAGCCTTTGTGAAATCTAAGTGTACTACTGTATGCCCATCTCCCTTGTCCAATGCACTAGTCATCTTATTGTAATAAGTAAGCAGATTACTAAAACTTGACCTTCCTTTAGCAAATCTGTGTTGTCCATCAAAGAGAATACTCCTGTTATAAACCCACAGACTTATTTATAATTAAAAGCTTGAGTTATGTCAGCTCTCTTATGAAGTGGTACAATCTTGCCTTCCTTCACTCCTTTGAACTTGACTCAGTGTAAGACTCATATTAAACAAGTATGCCAAGGTAGATGTCAACTCTCTGACACATTCTTTCAAAATATATGGTGATATATCATCAAGTCCCATGGTCTAATTAACATCATGTTTGCTTATTTCTCCATATAACTCTTGCTCACTCACAGTTAGTCTCTTATCCACAACATCCACTGCTCTCAAATTCTCCATGATGTCACATTCACAAGGATGAAAGACCTGTATGAACTGCTCATTAAATGTCTCAACTACATTCTCTGAAGCAGTTGTCCTTATACCATTTTCTCCAATCAATACCATCCCTACCATAATCATTCTTTTCTTTGATGGCTACTTATCAAAAGAACTCCCTAGGATTTTTATTATTATTATTTTTTTTTGGTTTCATTAGCTAACTCCTGCTCATACTGCACTTTTGTTATCCTTACCAACCAAGTCACTCTCCTTGCCTGTTCTATGTACTTCTCTTGGAAGTGATTATTACCATTCATTTTTGTTGCCTCCATAATGCCTTCTTCCTCCGTATTGCATACTTAATGTCTTATTCATACATTTCACACCTACCTTATTTAACTTCTGGCCCTACAAATATATTTAGACATTATTTCAACTAGATAATTCTTGAATTCACATAAAAAGATAGACAATAAGCAAATTGATTCAAATGGATGTGGACATGGAGAAAGCTATTAAGAATCCCATGGAATGAAAGAAGGATAACAAAGGGATTTAGAGAATAAAAATGCTCCTTGAATGCAGTGATTGCTAAACAGAACTTAATGTACTTTTGGGCATATTATGTGAGCAAATGAATCAGTAGGAGAGGTAGTTATGGTGGAGAAGACTGAGGGCCTGAGGAGTCGAGGAAGACATCAAGTGTTTTATGTTGGATGTGCAATATAAAAGAACTTACCAAATTGAAATTATAGTGGGTGAAAGAAAAGACAAGAGACCAAGTGAGATGGAAAGCATTTGTTCACAAGATCATCAAACATCAGCAATAACTTTATGGTACATAAACAGCAATAATGATGAAGGAAAGTGAGAATCAGTTAATATGAAAATTGGAAATGTTAATATATGTTCATTACTTTATGAAGATGATAATATAGTCTAAAATAAATCCAGCATAAGTTTTCAGGACATGTCAGCTAAAATGAATAATTGCTATAAAAAATTGGGTGAGAAAATCAGCAATAATGTGACAAACACTATGAAAATAGGCAAACATCACTGCATTCTTAGTGGAGATCTATAGAATAAGTAAAATATTTCAGTTACTTAGGCACAATTTTTAAGTGATGATAAGAAATTAAATTTAGAAACAGTTAATGGAATAAATAAAGCTAGTAAGATGAAGGCCAGTTGAATAAACATATATGGAATAACAGAGAAATTAGCCAAAATGCAAAACTAGCTGTCTATACAAGAGAGTGTTCAAACATCAGTTTTAACTCATGGAGCTGAGAGTTGGATTATAGTTGATTGGACTGGAGACCAAAAAATATGCAAGTTCTGAGAAACAATAGGAGAGTGAAACAGATGGCATATGTTAGAGTCATATTAAAAATAAATAAATAAAAAATTAAAAAATAAATAAAATAAAAACAGAAAGAGTGACTTTGCATAATTAACATTCAAGGAAGTGTGAATGAACAGTGTGGTTAGTTTATTTCCTAATAACAAATTAATGTGACTTTAAATTTTTCAGCAAATGACAACATATACTAAAATATTAATTAAAAAATTTTAATCAATACTTTCCAATATTTCGGTAATGTTACATTGCCATCTTCTGGGAACAGAAAACTATGATATGTGCACACAGGCACTGGCAACGAGTAAATGATGCTGACGAAGGCAACTGGCATTGGTCCTAAAGTCCTGAAGGTGCCCCTACTGGGCTAAATTGGGTTGTCTTGGCTGTTGGGCTAATGTTCTAAGGATGCAAGCTTCCCAAATTTGGGATAGTCTCATGCACCCAAATTTGTTGAGATTTGGGAAGTTCTTTAGAGATGAGGCTGATTCCAGGAACAATCTTTCATATTTATATTTGCTACAGTGTAGTAAAGTGTCTGTAACATAGTAAGCTGGAAGAAAGCCACTTTACTACACTGTAACAATATAAATATGAAAGATTATTCCTGGAATCAGCCTCAGCTCTAAAGAACTTTCCAAATCTCAACAAATTTGGGTGCATGAGACTGCCCCAAATTTGGGAAGTCCTTAGAACATCAGCCAAGACAACCCAATTTAGCCTGCTAGGGGGGACACCTTTAGGACTCTAGGACCAACGCCAGTTGCCTTCTTCAACATTACTGCTCATTGTTAGTGCCTGTATGCACATATAATTTTATGTTCCCAGAAAATGGCAATGTAACATTGCCGAAATATTGGAAGGTATTGATTAACGTTTTTTAATTAATATTTAGTACACACGTTGTCATTTCCTGAAAAATTTAAAGTCATGTGAAACCAATGTATAAGTTTATATACAAGAAGAAGAAGTAATAACAAATTAACTTATAAGAAAATTGTTGATAGGAAGCTAATACAAACTTAATTCATAGTATTATCATAGTATTCTGTAAATGTGTAAAGGTACATATCAGGAATTTTATGACGTGTATGTAACACTTTATCAGAGCAACTGTTGGATAATGTTTGAGAGTGTAATGCTAATTTTCCTATGAAAATTTTTAATTTTCATGAAGTGGAAAATAGTATTGGTGAGCATTGTATGTAGCAGTGAGGTCCTCTTCTGATGCGTTTTTGATTCCCCAGACTTCCAAAGTCCAATTGTAATGATGATAATAATTTGTTGGGCAGTACAGCTTATAATTAGTTGTACTGCTCAACATTTTCAATAACTAACATCTAATCTAGGCGCATAAGTAGCTTCTGATTGCAAAGCTATTCCCTAATCTCACAAACACAGAGCTTCATGAACCAAACATTTTGAAAAATCCCATATAAATTCCAGTTTCAATACAAAAATATGCAATTTCATGGAGATAAAAATTTCATATGAAGCATTTGGTGTATACCGTAGTCTGAAGCTTTCATTCTTGTAATAATGGCAGCAGAAAGGTAGATGTCAATAAGAGAACTTTATTAATAAATAGCTTTAATGGAACATATGCACTACGCATATTAAAATAAATTTCATAACAATTAAAATAACACATGTAACAAAAACTTTATAGAATTTTATTCAAAAACTCCAATATATTTCATTAAACATTATGTGGACATTGTCAGGGAGATAGAGAGATTGTTAACTAAATTACATAGATGAATCCCAATAACGAGTCATAACTCATGCATATATTAGCTCATGATATGCCTGTAAGATATCAGCTCTGTAGCTAAAGACACCTAACTACTTCCTTAAGCAATGTTCACAATACTGAATAATGCATTTAATTGTTGTTTTTCTATAACTTTTGTATAGGTAGATGACTTGACAGAAGACAAAGGGCATGTCAGAATGGATATCAGGGGGCTGCTTAGAAGGATAAAAGAGAATAGTGTGACAGGAAGGGTAGTAAGCATGTTGTTTAAGTCTGACTGTGGTGAGAAGAGGAGGAGAGCAAGGATTATGAATGATATGCTGGCTGAAATGTGTGATGAGCGAGGAATACAATTTGCTAATGTGTTGAATGAGTTTGAAGGACGAAGTGAGTGTATGGGAGTGATGGACTCCATTTGAGTGGTTATGGTATGAGTGGCTTGGAGAGACTGTTGCAGGAAGATAGAGAAGTGAGTACAGAGAATGAATCAGATCAAGTGGGAAGTGATGAGGAAGAGCAGGTGAGTACAACAGAAGAGATTGAAGAGGTGGTTATGAATGAGGAAGCAAGTGACATGGGTATGGAAAATGAGAGAATGGATGTGCAAGGTGGAAAGGTGAATGCTCCAAGAGGATGGGAGAGCATGTGTAGACAGGAAAGAAATGGGATGACCTGGAATCAAGAGGAAAAGTTGGAATTGAAGAGGGTTCTAAAATGAATAAGGATAAAAGGGAAATGGCCCCAGTCGAGCATCGAGAGATCACATCGAATAAGTGGTATCAATGGAACTAGCTGTAGATCCAGAAATGAGCTGTTGTGTTTATATACAAAGGCAAGAAGTGTAAGAAACAAGGCAGATGAAATGGTTGCACTAATTGAGTCTGTTCACCCAAAAATTGTTGGAATAAGTGAGATATGGTTAAATGATCACAACATCCAGGCGGGAATAGTAATGGAAGGGTATGATGTGTTTCGTGAGGATAGAAGGGGTAAAAAGGGAGGGGGAGTGCTATTGATGATAGAGAAAGAGTTATGTCCATACAAAGTAGAGATGCAAGAGGGAAATATTGCCAGTGGTTTCGAGGCAGTATGGTGTGAGATAGAAGTGAAAGGAAAGAAATAATTGGATGAATGTCGTTATAGACCAGGAAATGTATAATCAAATTAGCCAAGCAAATAAGAAAAGAGTGATCATTATGGGTGATTTTAATTATGACAATATAGACTGGAATGATAAGACAGCAACTAGAAGTAAAGAAAATTAGTTTCTTGAGATTTTGAGGGATAACTATCTCAGATAGTATGTAGCAGAGGGCACACGAAGATTGAGGGACTTTGATTTGGTCATCTCATCAGAGGATGTAATTATAAATGAGGTGTCAAATCATCCACCAATTGGTGAGAGTGATCATGAGGTGATTACTTGGGTGGTTGCCAGCAGTGCAAGGACCCCTGTGAAAAAAGGGTATATGTGGAACTACAAGGGGGGGGGGGTGATTATGCAGAGCTCAGGAAACAACTTGTAGGCATAGCATGGAATGAGGAGTTAGCTGGAAAACAGGTCAATGCAGCTTGGGGGATTTTCAAAAACTATCTAGTAGATGCAATGTCTAAATGTATTCCAAGGGTGAGAAGGTTAAATAAGGTAGGTGTGAAATCGATGAATAAAAAAATTAGGCATGCAATACAGAGAAAAAGGGCATTATGGGAGCAGCATAAGTGAAGTGGAAATAATCAATTCCATGAGGACTACAAAGACCATGCAAGGCAGGTGACTCGGTTGGTGAGGGTAGCTAAAGAGAGGTATGAACAGCAATTAGCTACCAAAGCCAAAAAGAATCCTAAGGAGTTCTTTCGATATGCTGCCAGCAAAGGAAAGAATGATTATGGATGGATGACATCAATTGGAGAAAATGATATAAAGACAGCTGCTGCAGGTGTGGTGGAGATACTTAATGAGCAGGTGACTTCATGGAGAGATTGAGAGCAGTTGATGATAGGGAAGAGAGACTGACTGTAAGTGAGCAAGAGGTGTATGGGGAGTTGAGCAAACTAGATGTAAAAAGGCTGTGGGACTTGATAATATATTACTAGGTATTTTGAAGGAATGTTGACGCCAGCCTTGACACATTATTTTAACATGAGTCTTGGACTGCGTCAAGTTCCTAAAGAGTGGAAGGAGGGCAAGATTGTGCCACTTCATAAAGGAGGTGATAGAACTCAAGCATCAAACTATAGGCCTATCTGTGTGTCAGGTGTTGTAGTTAAGTTGTTGGAGAAGCTTGTGAGAACTAGGATCCAGAATTGCATTGACGACAATGGTATTATCTTTCATTGACAGCATGAATTTACTAAAGGGAGGTCATATTTTAGTAATATACATACTTATTACAATAAGGTGACTGCTTTCATGGACAGAGGAGAAGGAATCACAGTAATATACTTAGATTTCACAAAGGCTTTTGATAGATTACTGCATGATAGACATGTCAAACTAGAGTGGATGGGGTTGGATATTAGATTGGAGACTGGCTATCTGATAGGTATCAACAAGTTGTGTATGGGGGAGCGATATCCAGGAAAGTTACGAATGGTGTGTCTCAGGGGTCTGTTTTAGGGCCATTGCAGTTTAACTTGTATATTAATGATATTGGTGATGATGATAATGATATCAACAACAGATGCTATCTTTGGGTTACGGTAGATGATGGAAAAGTTTTGAGAGAAACAACGGGAGCTACATCTGGCATTTATTGATCTGGAGAAAGCATACGATAGAGTGCCAAGGCAAGACGTCTGGAGGTGTCTGAGGGAGAAGAAGGTTCCAGAGAAATATGTCAGGTTGGAGAGGGAGATGTACAGAAATGTGAAGACAAGAGTTCGGACCTATCTGGGACAGACAGAAAGTTTTCAAATAGCAGTTGGCTTGCATCAAGGGACAACATTAAGTTCGTTTCTGTTTAACATTGTGATGGAGGTGGCGACGGAGGAGGTGAGAGAAGATGCGCCTTGGACAATGTTGTATGCAGATGACATCTTGCTGTGTGCAGATTCAACAGAAGAAGCAGGAAATAAAACCGGAAAGATGGAAAAAAGTAATGGAAGAGAGAGGTATGAGACTGAGCAGAAGTAAGACAGAGTATATGTGTTGCACAGTGGGAGGCAGCCAGGAGACAGATCTGGAAGGAAATGTCATTAGGAAGGTGAGGGACTTTAGATACTGTGGTTCAACAGTGGAAGAAGATGGAGGAACTGAGAAGGAAGTGGGATGCAGGATACAAGCGGGTTGGATGAACTGGAGGGAGATGGCTGGAGTGTTATGCAATAAGAGGGTGCCGATCAATCTGCTGAAAGGCAAAATCTATAGGACAGTAGTGAGGCCAGTTATGATGTATGCTATAGAAACTGTGGCCCTGAGGAAAAATAGCATCAGCAAGATGGAAGTAGCAGAGATGAGAATGCTTAGGTGGATGTGCGATGTGACCAGAATGAATCGTCTGAGAAATGACTATGTGAGGGGAACAGTGAAAGTTACGAACTTAGGAGCGAAGATACAGGAGGCAAGGTTGAGATGGTTTGGTTATGCGATGAGGAGGGAGGATGAATATGTGGGAAGAAGGGTCATGCAGATGGATGTGCAAGGAAGGAGGAAGTGTGGACGGCTAAAGAAGAGATGGAGGGAGCTGGTAGAAGAGGACTTGAGGATGAAGAAATTGGATGTGGTGACAGCCCAAGACAGGAGGATGTGGAGGAGACTCATCATCAACAGTGACTCCACTTAAATGAGAGAAGCTGCAGAAGAAGATTAATGATATTGGTGAAGATTTGGATGGAGATATTTAGTTGTTTGCAGAAGATACAAAGTTGGGATGAACCATGAAGAGCAGAGAAGATGTTGTGGCCTTACAAGAAGACTGGAATAAATTGAGTGATTGGGTACAGGACTGGGATGGGAGTTCAATGTTGCAAAATGAAAGGTTTTAAAATTAGAAAAATGGGATGCAGAATTTATGCTTGGTGAGGATATATTGTTGGATGTGGAGGAAATAAGAGATCTGGGGGTGATAGTGGATAACGATCTGAAATTTAAGGGACACATAGCCAAAATTGTGAAGACAACACAAAGGCTTCTTGGAGTGATGCGGAGGACACTGACTTGTAGAAGCAAAGAGATTCTTGTTCCATTGTATAAGGCTTTGATTAGGCCACACATGTACTATTGTGGCCAGATTTGGTCACCTAGTTTTCAGAAGAGTGAAGAGATGTTGGAAAGGGTCCAGAAGCGACTGACTAAGGTAATTTCTGGAATGTCTAGTATGAGGAAAGATTAAGAAGATTCAAAGTGCAGAGTTCGGTGGACAGCAGAAAGAGGGGAGATATGATATATACCTACAAGTTATTAAAGTGTTATTATAGGATCAATGCTGGAGAGGTTCTACACGAAATAGTGGGAGATCAGGGGAGAACCAAAGGTTATCCCTGGAAAGTGGGTGTGAGTAGGGGAGTGAGAAGCAGGTTTTTTTTCATGTAGAGTTGTGAATGATTGGAATGCCTTGACCGAGAGTGTGGTGTCTGCAGAGAATTTGAGTGTGTTTAAAGCACGGTATAATGAGCTGTGTGTATGGTAAAAGGACCTCCTAGATGAGTCTTTGACTCCATGGGGTCTTGGGTAATAATAACTGCAAATGATTAACCTTGAACTATTTACTGAATGTGATAAAATAATATGTAGAACAGTTAGAAAATAAAACCTTACCTTTCTTTATGGAAAGAAAGACCAAATGTAATGTTTTCTTGTATCGTATCATTGAAGATCCATGCCTGTTGAGTAACCACAGCAATAGTACCCTTCACTGAAATAATACCACTTATCAATGCCATCTATAAAAAAGGAGCAAAAGGTTAAATATCAGGGTAAGAAAGAACAAAATTCTTTGTGTATCAAAATAAAATCATTTTATTATCGTTATTATTATGCAGGGTTCCTCGGGGGAGTAAAGGACACACTGAGAGAGGACCTCTTCCAGGTGACGTCTAAACACTGATCACATATTTCTTTGAAAACAAAAAAGCACTTGCAACTTCCATTAGTGGACTATTTGACACACATGCACACTCACATGCCATAAGAAGAACCTGAAGCTTAATGTTTCCTAACCACACCCTTACTCCAGGAATGACCACACATTCTTCCCCACCTACCATCAGCAGTAAAAATCTCTCTTATATTTATATTATTAAGATCTCCCATATCAATTTATATGGTTTATTAGGAGGGTGTGAGAAGAGGAGTGAGGAGTAGGTTCTCTGCATAGACAGGGTTGAAAAGTGGAATGTGTTGCGAATGTAGACTCACTTTAAGGCATGGTTTGATGAGCATTGTGTGCAGGTGACGTCTAAACACTGATCACATATTTCTTTGAAAACAAAAAAGCACTTGCAACTTCCATTAGTGGACTATTTGTGTACCTCCCACGATGGGTCTCACAATGGAATGATAACTCTTATCTCTGCAGGTCAGCGTCCTTTTCAGTATTGCAGCAATCCTATAGGTTAACTTCATCACTTTGCAATATGTTCCATGAATTTCAGGTTTCTATCAATCATCACCCTCAGATCTCTTGTCTCCCCTGCTTCCTTCAGTCGAGTATGCAGCCTCCCATCGATGTATCCCAAAACTTCAAGACTTTATATTTTGCTGAATTAAACCGATACCGACATTCATTCGCCCATCTGTTTAGTTTATTCAAATCCACTTGCAGGCATGTCACATCTACACTATTACTAATAACCCATCAAGCTTTACATCATCTGCAAACAACTGAATATCCCCCTGCAATCCACTGACAATGATTTAAAGGTTAAACAATATATAAACAGGTCCCAGTACTGAGCCCTCAACGTTCTGCCTTCTTGATACTGCCCCAAGATACACAACTCTCTGATACCTCTCAGACACCCGATCCTGAATCCAGTTGACTAAACGACATCTAAACCCATGTGCTGCAAATTAAATATCAGCTTATCATGTGGCACCCTGTCAAATGCCTTTGCAAAAGCAAAAAAAAAATGGCAGGATATGCCTTTTGCTCATCAACTGCTCTTGTCACTTTATTATAAAAGGCAATCATATTACTAAAGCAAGAGCGCCCCCTTAACAAATCCATTTTACTCTCACAGATAACATTACCCTCATCTGTCCAATGCTGTAGATGGCCCCTTACTAATTTCTCCAAGATCTTAACAACTACTGATGAAACACAAACTGGCCTATAGTTAGTCTAGTCTGCACACATCCAGTCTGCTACTGCCCTTATGTAATGGCACTATCTTACCTTCCTTCCATTACTTGAATACCTTTCCCATAGCCAGAATTTCATTGAAAAGCCAGCTCAAAAGGCTGTCAGTTTTTTTAGCACATCCTCTCAAAACCTGTGGTGCAATACCATCTAGTCCCACATCTTTACTGATATCCAGGGCACTTAGTATTTGGAACACACTCACTTCCAAACCTTGCACTATGCAAGGTTAACCTCCCAACCGGCCGGTATGGATGAAATATTCAATACTCCCTAGCTTTTTTCATAGATCAAAACTTCGTAGGCATTCTACCTTTTATCATGCCATTACCTTCCTCCGCCGCTGTTAATCTCGTTATGGCTATTCTATAGCCATTAGTGGATTAACTGTTGCTGAGTGACCTTTGTGTCCCTTCCCCCTGTCTTCACATCTATTGTGTTGCTTAGAATTTCATTTACTGTCCTAAGTTATTTGACCTCTCTTGCCTCTAAAATGATTTATTGTCTCTCTTCCCAAAAATTGAAATGAATTTCACATATGCGAAAAAAATCAATCCTGAAATGACCACTGATCAGCTTTTGCAATGAATCTATTTAGTGATAGTAAATTTGGTGTATTTTATTCTACAAATCAGTGCACCGGAAGAGTTGCACTGATTATTCTTTCACTTTACGTATAATAATTGAATATTTTTTTTAGAATTTTAGAATTTTCAAATGTTTGCTTTGAAAATATGTCAAATATTTATATTTTTAAATAATATTTATTGAAATAAATATGTCCTTTTTCTTTCGTTTCTAGCGAAATAGCATTATATGGATCATTACATTTCAGTTTTAGAAACGATTGTTTGTTATTCATAAAGACAAAATAAAAAAAAAATGTTAAAATGCTAAATTGCATTACTCGGTTTCCGAATGGTAGCCTTTTTCGTATCAAAAATTTACATCCAATGATATTTTAGCAGTGATTCTTCGCCTTCATCATTTATTTATTTATTTGTATTATGCATATTACGATAATATCTAGTGCATAACCACATAGAAATGTTGAAAATATAATGTGAAAAATATCATATACGGAATGATTCAACATTTTTGCTCATTTTGAAGATTTTCTAATGCTTCCCCCCCCCCCCCCCCCCCTTATTCTCTCCTGGAACTCAATTGCATAACTACTCTAAATTTCTATACAGGTTTGAAAGCTTTTCTAGACAGCATTCAAAATCAATTACTTCATTTTACCATTTTGACAAAAGATATACGGCAATCAGATTGTATCGTGAAGCTTCTAATTCTGTTCTATTTATTTGCAATCTAAAACCAGCTGTTCTACTCTCCGCTGAAATTATGTGAAATTTTAGAAATAATATGCTATATTTTCACCATGCAAAATTGTTTATATTCATTATTTATACCACACAAAAGAAAGTTCAGTAGTATTATTTTTGTTTGTATTTCTTTAAAAAAATCTAAATATTACTTCTTCTTCTGCTGCTGGAAGCTATTTCTGAAATAATCTACATCTTCTAAATACTTGGTAATATCCTCTTAGCTGGAGGCAAAGCTGAAGGCTTATTACTCTCAGTGCTATTGAGAAGAAAGGGGAGAACACTAAAGTTGCACTAAAGTGCCTCAGGCTGTAGTGCAGACTATGTCAAGAATGTCTTGTTTCCTTTTCGATTGTTGATTACTTATATCCTAACAGAAATACTGATATTTCATTTACATGCTTATACATTATTTATGCCAAAATAATTGCTTAATTTATAATGATCAGTTTCACTTTTATTATCAAAAATTAGAAATTAAATCATACAATTATCTTGAAAAAGAGGATTTGAATTATTTTCAAAGAAAAGGTGCATATGCGTTTCATAATCTTCTTTTTGGGGGGGGGGAGAGGGTATAGACCTAATCAATCTGCAGATATTTCAGATAATTTATTTCATAAATCGTTCGCAAGACAGCTGTTACAAATGTAAATCACTTGGGGAACATACCCATTCATTTTAGTGTAAAACAGTAGCAAAGGTTCAGTTACTTTAGATATGTAATCTAGAAGAAAATGTTATGTCTGCTGAGATTAGAATCTTACGTGAATAATTTTTCTGACATGATTTCTCTATTCAATATAATGTAACCAATTTCCAGATTTTTTCCCTCATGCAGACTCCATGTTATATGCAGTGATTTCTTCTTTGTACTACAAGAAAAAAAAAATCAGATAACAGGAGAAAAATATGTAGTATTTTCTTTTCCACTGGCTGAATTTACTATGTTCTTTCTTTGTGTTTTGAAGAGAAAATGCAAATAACTTTTTTCTTACTATTTTGGCCATTATAACATCTCATATAATTATAAGAGTGATATTTTCCTGTTTTTCTCCCACACGAGAAATAGAAATAAGGTTGTAATAATATTGTTGATTCTGCCAAACTTCATTGTAGCAGAAATTTTTATTACAAAACTTTGTAATATATTTTGGCCATTATAACATCTCATATAATTATAAGAGTGATATTTTCCTTTTTCTCCCACACGAGAAACAGAAATAAGGTTGTAATAATATTGTTGATTCTGCCAAACTTCATTGTAGCAGAAATTTTTATTACAAAACTTTGTAATATATTTTGGCCATTATAACATCTCATATAATTATAAGAGTGATATTTTCCCGTTTTTCTCCCACACAAGAAACAGAAATAAAGTTGTAATAATATTGTTGATTCTGCCAAACTTCATCGTAGCAGAAATTTTTATTACAAAACTTTGTAATATATATATATATATATCTATCTCCGAAACAAGAAATTTGGAACCCATATCACATCAATGTTGAGTGTTGGCAAGGTGAAAATGTTCCCGTTATTATTTATATATTTCATTTATTAACTAGGGGGAGGTTATGCCCAACCCCCCGTGTTCCGGTATGGTAGACCAGTTCTCCTTCAATTGTGATAACTGGAAAGGGGGCTCCGCCCCTGAAGTCTGATGACTCGACACTCAGGGTAGTCCCTGAGTTTCAAAACGTTTCGATAAACATGACATAAAAAGGCTTATCATTATATATATATATATATATAGGGTAGATTTTATTTCATTATTTTTTGTTGTTTTGATGAAATACTTTACCTGGAATACTCTTTCCAGTTTCTCTGTGTGATAAAAAGAACTTAAAAATGAGCCTTCAAGATGAAAAAGAAACAGTGCATTCGGGTATCCCTCTATCAATATTTGTAGTCCTGAAAAGAACTGTTTTGATGGCCTTGAAAACAAACTTTTTTTTTTCATACTGTTCAGAATTTAAAATTCTTGAACAGCGTGGAACACCTTGAAGCAAGGGTAAACACACAAAGCAGTTTTACACTCAGGCACCAGATTTTTGTTTCCTTTCTGATATTTTTTTATTACATACATAATATTTGCATGCAGGTTTTTTTTTTTTATTAGCCGTTGGTGGTAGATTTTCGAGAAAATGGTTGGAGTTAGCAGCGTTCAACCTCAGATGTCTGGTAGGATTTCCTGTTTTTCTACTTGCTGAAGAAGGTGCATGTGCATGCAGCAATGCTTTCGCAATTTCTATTCTGTATTCTACATATGTTATGGTAGACAAACATTTTTTCTTGTACAGGAGGAAACTGTTCCAAACAACAAAATCCAAACACTTCAAAATTCAAATAACATGTCCAAACACTTTGTTGTAATATTTTTTATGCTGTTTCCTCATTACAGCGTAGAATGATAGCTGCTGATCGCACCTGTCGACTCAACCCATAGTGTCGTTGTATGCACACACAGCAATGGGTTTTTCTTTGATGATTTTTGAGGATTTTTTTTTTTTTGATTTTTTCATTTTGAGGATTCCGTTGATGGATTGTGCAAGGAAGATAGCAGAAAAACATCTTTTTTGGCTTTCCAACGTAGTGCAAAGACTTTCCCTCGCTGATAAGTTCGGATTTCCCCATTCGATAGCTTTCCTGAAGCCAGATCTGGAGGCACATCTCGCCTTTTTGCATTTACAGTACTATAACTATCTGTACGATGCTGTAAAAGCAAATCAGTGAGTTCAGGACACATATATAGTACTTATCCATTATAATGCAGTAACCTTTCCCCAGTAAAGGGTCTAGTAACTACATTACTGCACGCATCGACAAGGGGAGATCCGAATATTTATCGTGCTCGATTACAGTTTGCTTTCCCGTATAAGGTTTGAAATCCCAAAGATATCCACTTTCCGATTCGCAAAGCATAAAAAATTTTACTCCATATTTCGCTTTCTTTTTGGGAATATACTGCTTACATTTCAGTCTTCCTTTGAATGGTATAAGGCTTTCATCGATACTCAAGTCTCTCTCAAGAATGTAGAGTGATCTACATTTTTGACGGATTTTCATCAGAAAATCATAAATTTTGTTGAGGACTGGGCAAGGATGTGTTGCCTGATCGTATTCCTCGTTATTCTGAAAATGCAAATACTTCATGATGAGACTGAATTGTTTTTCAGTCGTAACATCGCGAAACATTGGCGTGTTCAGAATCCAGTTTGTAGACCAATACATTTCGAGAGCGGGCTTTCGAAATGTATTTCGAAACTTCGGGTTTTCCACTTTCTTTATTCTGATATTGCATTTGAAGGATGACAGTGATTGATTTTAAATATTAATTTCACCTATATCCGAATATCACATAATTTCCTGATTTATAATAATCAGGAAATATGTATATTGTCTGATTTATAATTTGCTAATTTATAATAATCACCACATAGTTTCAGTATCGAAAAAGTAAAGTTATGTGGAACAATTACTAGAAAAAAATAACGAATTAAATAAAAACTGTACCTATGTTTCATAACAGTTTTCGGGTGTGTGATAGTAATGCAAGGGGGGGGGGGTTAAACTATCAGAGGCGAAATAAAGTTCATTTCTATTGTAAAAATATGGAAATAAAATTTCACATTTGATATACATATTTTGAATGATTAAAATAAGCAAATGTATCGCTTATTTTAAAAATTGGAGAATAAAATATCTGAATTATGCAGAAAATATAAATTTAAATCATAACTGTTAATTTCATTTTGTAATGACCAATTATACAAGGAAACCAAGAAAGTGAAAAGTACAAAGAACAGTAGATCACTATACAACATGCAGAAAAAATTTAGTAATATGATTAAAGAATTTCATGTTATTCTCTATAAAGCAAAGTTGCTCAAGCGTGTCCTAATGGAAATCTGTGAAGTATTATTCGATTTCGAAGGTTTTGTACAAAAATAAAAATAATATAAACTGGAACGTCGGCAGCCGGTTTTCTTTTCTTTTTTTAAAAGAATATTTCAAATAATTATCGTGAATTAATTTCTTCGAGAACAAAGAAAAATCTTTTGTCTCGTAAGCGATTAGAAAAAAATTAGCGCAAAAAATTTAAAATTAAATTGGTTCTCCAAGGTAAGGCAATATTTAAGTGAAGAAATTATGCAAGACCTTTATTTTGTCCAGAAATTAAAATTGTATTGTACAATAAAAAGAGAAAATGAAAATATAAATAATTTCTCTATTTTTAGTCTATCATATATAACTAAAATCCAGTTCACCAGCATGGAACAAGAAAGTCCGTTTCTTGTTATAGGCAACTGAGAGGCAGCTACGAACGGGAGATAATCCGATTAACCGTTCTCTTCAGCGTGAGGGTTTATCACACCTTCTAATTGACATGACAGTCAAATTGCACTTCTTATCCAGGTTCTTTAAACAGGTGGGCTGAATCATATCCAGATTTAGTTGGACGTCTATAGACGTCCTAGCCGGTAGGGAGGTTAATAGTGCAAGCTTACTGTTGGAATACAGTTGCATGCCTGACCTATCCCTCTAGTATTAATACTTACTTCTCCAGGATGAAATACTCCATTCAAGTGTTTATTGAACAACTCCACTATGTCCTCTGTATCAGTCACTCTATTCCCATTTTTTATCCCACAATGTCATTCTTCCACAATCATTTCTCCTCCCACTGGCCACATAGCTAAAAAATTCCCTAGGATTTTCTTTGGATCTTTGGGCCAGTCTCTTCTTATATTTCAGTTTCATATTTCTTACCATATTAGTCACTCTCCTGGCCTGAGTCTTATATTCTTTATGCATGTACTCTCCACCCCCTCTTCTTATATCTCTTCCATAACCTCTTTTTCACATGCAGTTCCTGTTTGATATTGCTTGTCATCCACTTTTCACCAAATAGTGTCCTCTTCTTCACTCATGGAATACAGCTTATCATTTCTGCCACCCTTCACAATTTCCCATGCACTGATATTTCGGCCTTCCAATTTTGCCCTCCATGGAACTGCTGCAAGTCGATATCTTAGACTATTACAATCACCTGCTTATAATTCCACATATGTTTCCTTTACTTTGATACTCCTGCATGTCTATTCATCTTCGAAGTCAAAACCACATGGTCACACTCTCGCTCTCCAACAAGGGAGAGAGTTTTCATATCAGTTATTATCAGCTCTTCTGATGCTATGACCAAATCTACAACTCATGAACTTCTTGTTCCCTCTGTTACATGTTGCCTAAAACATTGCCCCTCAAGAATTCCAGAAATTCCATTTCCTTATTAATACATGCATTTTCCTCTTCTCAACTTATACTGCTGTAGTTAAAATATCCCATAACAATCAATCTTTTTCTTGCACTTCCCAAGCTCAACTGCTTAAACATTTCCTGGTCACCTCCCTCTTTGCTTCTTGGCTTGTAGCAACACCCCACTGAATATCATGTCTTGCCCACCTCAACCCCACACCATATGCTTTCAAAACCATTAGTGTCACTGCCTTCCAAAGCCTTCACTCTTAGAGGACACAAGTCATCACTTATCACAAGCAGTACTCCACCACTGCATTTTTCCTTCCTATCCTCCCGAAAAATGCTATACCCTACTACTTTTATTCCTGTTATTATATCATCTTCCATCAACCATGTCTCAGAGGTCCCAATAATCTTTGGCCAGGCTGATGCAATCAATGTCACCAATTCATCTCCTTTATTCCAGATACTCCTGGCATTAACATAAAGCATAAAAATGTCCCTGCTATGATACCTACATTATCCCCTCCAGACTCTACTGGACTCAGTGTTACCTGATTTGTCCCCCTTCCCCCAAGAGTCCACCCCTGCTACCATCCACCATAATAATGATAATAATCTCAGACTTTGAAGACTACATTCCTTCCGTATGTCCTTAGATGCAAATACCATTTTGTTATTCTCTGTTGATTCTTTTTAATTGTTTCCTCATCTCCTATGAACACATGTGACCATATCTAAGTGCAACAGTCAGTATGTAGGCTTATAAAAGCCTTGTACAAGGAAGGGGGGGGGGGGGGAAAACATCTTCACACTTTACTGATTCTATTATACCAATATATCAATTACAGATCAGTCAAAGTTACTAATTGGTCTATAATTCATTGCTTATGTCGTAGCTCATATCAACATATTTTTCCACCCGTATTATACGGGTGGAAAAATATGTTGAGAGATGTTGAATAACTAATTGCAGAAATTTCAAAATAACTTCAGAACTAACCAATTCCATACATCCAATTTTAGAATAGTTACTTAAGAAAATATATATTGAATTACATAAAAAAGTAAGTCAATAACCATAAATAATGCATACTCTTAAGTGTAGTAAAAAAAAAAAAAAATCAGATTTATTACTAAAATAAAGAGCCGAAGGGTTTAGCGTGGCGATGCAAAATTATATAAGTTATTAGATCCATCATTATTTCAAAGCAGAATGTGGAAACTATGAAAGTTTCATAAGGTAAGTTAACCAGAGAGCTTATGGGAATACACTCCATATGGGAATACAGTCCATACTAAGGCAACTTGTGAATTCCTGTATGCTCTAGTCAACTTACCATATGAAACTTTCATAGTTTCTATATTTGGCTGTGAAATAATGCTGGATCTAATATCCACCTGACTTATATAATCAGATTCGTATTATTTAAAAAAAAAAGTGTTGAGATATGAACATGGAAACTTTTGCACACAGACACAAGTACCAACACTGATGTCTGTACTTAGTCCACTTAAGAACTTTCTCAATGTGAATGAATATGAATGCCAATATCTGCTGAAATGCTGCTCTTGAAAAATAGATATTCATAACTTAATAAGGTGCATTACAAGTAGCTACTCAATTAAGCACAATTAGGAACACAATTTTTATCTGCATTTAAGGCAAAAACTTATTTATATTTTTCTGATATTTTCACAGAAACCCAAAATGATGTCCAAATTACAATAATAAAATAATGGATTAAAAATAACTATCATGGTTTCTGTCTTGTAGGGGGAAAAAAAATGATATATTCCAGGCACACCACTTCTGTGTAAGATCAGCTAATCCACCTTCAGCTGAAAAGTCCTTATAATTATAAAAGTCCCTTGCATTCTGGATGGGACTGGAACCCACCTGTTTTTAACCAAAGAGCATTGTTTCTTGTTTCTGACTGGGGAAGGGAAAATGAAGAACAGCATATCTTACCATCTACAATGGTGAAGATAAAGTGCTCTAAAAGAACTCTTAGACCTCTATTTTGAAACATTCCCAATATATCATGCCATCCATTAATGATGCCTTCCATACATTCATTATTCCTGCTAGTTAAGTTCAAAACTGGAATTTTTTCTCATGCCACTTGTGATATGTCAATTTTTGTTTTATTGGAAACATCTTCACACTTTACTGTTTCTATTATACCAATATATCAATTACAGATCAGTCAGAGTTACTAATTGGTCTATAATTCATTGCTTATGTCGTAGTTCCACTATTATATGGGTGGAAAAATATGTTGAGAGATGTTGAATAACTAATGGCAGAAATTTCAAAATAACTTCGGAACTAACCAATTCCATACATCCAATTTCAGAATAGTTACTTCAGAAAATATATATTGAATTACATAAAAAAGTAAATAACTGAAAGATGTGGTGACACCTTTCAGTTATTTACTTAGAGTTGGTATTACAATTAGTAGAGTAGAAACAGGGATTATCTCATGTGTCACCATTCTGTCAAAGGTTATAGAAAGTGGCTGGGTAGAAGATATTCTATAGAAAAGGAAACATTGAGAAGATTATGACCTAATTTCGATTATTACCAAGAGAGAGAGAGAGTAAAGAGATTATATCTACAGTATATACGGAAAGAAAACCGATTAAAAAAAGGGGAGGAGGAAGGGTGTTTGGAAGATAGTGATGATTATCTGGTTTTTGGTGGGTAGTTAGACAATTTGCATGAGACGGTACAGACCTCCCATGATGAGTCGTTTAACTCCATGGAAGTTAGATGTTAATAATAATAATAGTTTCATTTGTATTGTGTATGGACAAAAATAAAAATTCCTTGACTTTTAATAACATTAGCATAATCATAAAACAAAAATTAAAAATAAAATCGAAAATGCAGAATATAAAACAGAATTTCATTATGCTTGACACATTCTCATGTGTGAAATGTATTTTGGGTGTAATGGGTCTATCAGACCTTCAAACATATATGGGCTTTAAGGACGAAGTACATTTCATTACAATATTTATCGGTGCAACTGTGGATACTAATATTTGCAGTAGAAGATTTTATTTTTGTTATTATTTTGTTAAGCAAACCATTCACCCAAATTATCTACCAAAAGTAGGCAATTTGAAGTGTTAGTGACAATCTCTCTCTCTCACACACAATCCAGCCACTATCTCATAGACAATCTTTTTCTGCATTGTGCCTTTCCTACAGATATTTCCCTGGATGTTGTTCAAACTGGCATTCATCATTCTCCACATTTCTGGTAAAGATACAATAACACAAGTAGTAGCTGATCAACATCCATTTTCAGCTCAACTGTTAACCCAATGAACCTGCTACTCTCTTCTTTCATTTATCCACATCTGTTCTCTGTAAGAGCCCTCCCCTGAAGTATGCTCCAAAGACTGAAATTTCTGGTGCTTTTCAAAGAGAACATCAACAAATTCCTTCTATCTTTACTCCTGTCCACACGGCAGCAATTTACTATACGTCCTTTGGATGTGTGAGAGAGAGATAAAACTTACCACCAACTAACAACATCTCTTAGTACAAAAACAAAAATCGTGAAGTTAATGTTATGCAAAGCTCCATTATATGCTACAAAAAATTAAAATATGGATGAAAACAAGAACATAAATAGGGGACATGAAAGAAACATCCTTATTTTATAGTTGAAGAAAAATAAAAACTTGGAAAGTTTTGAAAAGAGAGCTTATGAGAATACAATCATTGGCATCAGAGCTGCTTTTGCTTACTACTTAAAAGACATGAGAGCCATCCAAGTGTCCATAAATTTGCCTTTATTAGTGTTGTTGATAAAGGTTTCATTGGCCTGACAGTTATTTTGAACAGATGTCAGGCCAATGAATTACCTTAATAACGATGGATCTTTAATATTCCCATTTCTATCTATTTAATGTTGCCAACATGAAGTCTATGGCTCATTATTTGATTATTACAAAAACATAATTTCTTGTTTACTATAATAATCTATTCAACCCTGCAAAAAAATTTCTAGAATTATTTTTAATTCAGAGAATGTGGTGGGATCCATTCTAAATTTTGTAAAGATTATTATTATTACATGACACCAGGGCCGCTGAGAGGTGGTGACATCTGAGACTTTTGTCACTGGCCCGGCATTGAAAAGGGCCTGACCGTCGGGCCCCGAAGTGTCGCATAACTGTGTTTCTAATGCATGGTTTTAATTCTCATAATAATACAATAATGATAAATAATAATGGCATATCAAGAATGATACTGTGTTTTGTTTTAGACAGAAGGCTATGCTCTTTAGCTCGCCGTGAGTATCCGGAAGACACTGATTCTCTCAGCACGGATCGCTGTAGTTATAGCGGGTGATGACGTTCGTGCAAGGTTGTTTTGCAGTTGGCAAAACAACTTCACTAGCTAGTAATTGCATTCACAGTAATGTTCCCTGCCAGAACGCTTCGTTCTTGTTATTATTTTGATAGACGAAGGTTTTGTTATTGTTTGTAAAGTGGGCATCTGTATAGTGTACGCCGTGCGCTAAAAATGAAATTATGTATTCTTATTAATTTGATTTTTTAATTATTAAAATTATATTTTTAAAAATAAAACTTTGACCAACAGAAATGTATCATCATAAATCTGGAAATCAAAAACGAAAGGAGAAAAGGGATCGTGAGAAGGCAAAAGAAGATTTAAAAAACAAGCATTTACTACTGAAATATTTGAAGACGGAAGAACACCAAGATATTGAAATTCCAAGTAAACAATGTGCTAATAGTTTAACTGCTGATAAAAGTAATAAAGAATCTTCTTCACCTGGACCTGAAGCAGCTAACTCTGAAGTGAACCCTGAAATAGATGCTAAGGACAATTTAAACCTTCAAGATAAAGAAAAAAAGTTGCTTGGACCTGGAATTGAAGCAACAATCAGCACTACAACCGATGCAGTTGGTAACAATGATTTAATATATGAAGAATTTACTTCAACTGGAGGTGAAGCTGAAGCAACTACCAACTTAGAAGCTACTGAAGTTATAAATTACAAAGATCCAGGTAGTTGGCTAGATTTCTTTAGTGATGTAAATCGGCAATTAATAGTTGTTAAAGGGCTAAAATCCGAATCTGAGTTAAATGATATGGTCAAGTTAATGCTAAAAGATTGTAAAGGTAGAAAATTTTCTTCATATTTACTTTATTCTCAGTTATCAAATGCTGTGATCAGTTAGTTCGAGACTGGTTATGCTGGAGTTCAAGCAAACAAGCGTTATATAGTGTTACCTGCCTATTATTTAGCAATAATACAAAAAGTAAACTTGTCAGCAATTTAAGTAAATCAGAAGGGTTTTGTCCTCTAAAACAAAGGTGGCAAATGTTATATACACATTTGCCTGATCATGAAAAATTGTGATCTCATAAAGAGTGCTACTAATCATGGAGGCAATTAGAATGATCTCTAACTGGTAACAGAGTAAACAACAAAATGGAAAATTTAGTTCTTAACGAAACAAAAATATTTTATGAATTGCTTAAAAAGGTTGCTTCACGTAATTTTATTTTTAGCATCCAGAAATTTATTATTTCGTGGTGCTAATCAACAAATTGGTAATCCACATAATAGGAACTTTCTGGGGATATTAGAATTAGTTGCGCATTATGATCCCATACTAAAAGAACATTTACAAAAGGTAAAAGAATCTCAAAACACCAGCCAACGACTTCAGGCTGATTATTTGTCGTGGCAAACTCAAAATGAATTCATTGACATTTGCAGTAATTTTGTATTAAACAAAATTTTAAGCGAAAGAAAGAAGTCCATTTATTATTCAATAATTTGTGACTCAACTCCAGATTCGTCACATATTGAACAAAATGTTTTAATACTACGATATGTTTTCAGAGATTCTTTAACTCAAAATTGGATAATTCTTGAAAGGTTTATAGAATGTCTTGATTTTTATCATAAAACTGGAGAAGAAATAGCAAAAAAATTATTAGAACGCTTCAATCAACTAGAAATTGACATACAAGACTGCAGAGGTCAGGGATATGACAATGCTGCAAATATGAGTGGAAAAATAAAAGGTGTTCAGTCTTTTATTGAAAAAGAAAATGAAACTTCTCTTTATTCCCCATGTGCAGCACATTCACTGAATGTAGTGGGCGTAAATGCAGCTAAATGTTTGGAAAGTACAATATATTTTGGAAACTTGGAGCGTTTATTTGCATTTTTTAGCTCAAGCCCAATGAGATGGCAAATTTTATTAGAAAAAAACTGGCTGTTCTCTTCATGGTCTATCTCAAACTTGCTGGAGTTGTAGAATCGATGTGGTTAGACCGGTTGCTCAGAAGCTTCCAAGTGTTTTAAAAGCTTTAGAGGATGTAATTTTGACTGGGAATTCTCAAATGAAGGTCATTCTGAATCTGTTGCTCTAAAACGATATTTTTCAAGTTTCAAAGCAATACTTTTTGCAACAATTTGGTTTAAAATTTTAGCTTCCATTGACGAACAAAATAAAATATTGCAATCTAGTACCATATCGATTGATATTGCAACAGCAAATGTTGAGTCTCTTCTGAAAGAACTTGAACATTTTAGAAATAAGTGGAAAGATGTTCTCTCTGAAGCTTGTTGGAATTGAATTGGGTATAACCCCAAATGTCGAAAAATGGTCGAAAGCAAAGAGAATAAAGCTAACAGATGAAGAAAGTGAAGACGGGGATGATACACAAGGACATTTTAAAAGAACTGTATATTTTGTTGTACCAGATGCAATTATTTTGCAACTTCACATGCATTTCATATCTTTAAAAAACATTCAGAATTTATTTTCACCAATATTAAATTTTCAAACAATGAATCATCAAGAAATTTCTGACTCGTGCAATAATTTAATAAATAAATATTAGAAAGACTTAACATCATCTCTGAAAGACGAAATCTATCACATAAAAAAGATTTATAACACCACGTTTAAAGATGTTATAACAGGATTAGATTTATTAAATACCTTTATAAATTTCAACTTTACAGTGTTTTTCCCGAAATATGTACTTCAATCAGAATGTTTTGCACAATACCAGTAACAGTTGCTGAAGGTGAAAGAGCATTTAGTAAACTTTCAGCAATAAAGAGCTTCTGTAGATCATCAATGCTCCAGGAAAGATTAAACGGCTTAGTTTTTGCTATTAATAGAACATAACCTGGCAATGAAAATTGATTATGACGAGATGATTAAAGATTTCGCTAACCATAAAGTGAAGAAGTGGATGAGGCAATAAAAATTTAAAAATTCTCTTTTTATTTAATGTTTGTATTTTGTATGGTATGTAATGTATCGAATTTTGAATTTATTGTACACTTTTTTTAAATAAATGTTTAATGTTTTATATGACTTTTTTTATTAAACAAAAGTGACGCACTTTTTTAAGCGGGGCCCAGACCACAGACTTGTCATGGGCCTGAAGGTTTCTCTCAGCAGCCCTGCACAACACCACCAAAGAGTCCAAAGTTTCATTGAGGGTAGGCACCTACTCTACAACTCTCCAACTCCACCACTTAATCCACCAACTACAGCGAACCACCACTACCATCATCATATACCAATGCCATCTACTGCTCATCACAACCACAAGTATTTTTGTCTGTAAACTGTGTGTGTTTTCAAGGCTGATTTGTCTATTTGTGGGATGAAAAATCTGAGTTTCTTGGAGAAGAAAAAACTTGCTACTTCCATATGAGATCAGCTAACTCATCCTCAATTTAAAAAACCATACCTCTCATCATGAAGAGAATCAAACTTAGGCCTTTTCCAATTGAAGGGTGCAACATACCATTGTTCTTCCAATATTTCAGTCAGTCCTTGCTTTACAACCACTTGTAAGTCACATATGCCATCCCATTAATGACAGGAAGCCAGCATAATGTTTTGTCATTCTATTAACAAGTTCACCAAATACCATCTTACTCATGTAACCCATGGACCAGGGTGTTGTTGCTGCATCCTTCAAGGAATTTATTTAAGGAATTCTTTTTCAGGCTACTGGTGCAACTGACAGTGAGGAACCCTCAGAGACCTTTGGCAGGAATATAATATTTTGCATTATACAAGAATGTCAGGGCTATATAATCAGGGTGTGCTGTTGTGCAGCACACACCTAACATGAAAATTCATGTATAAATAATTTTTATCTGGTTTTTACTTGAAATAGACATATTTATTTATTAGTTATATTATTTATATCAGATATTTATCAGATGTTGCCTTTCACATATAGTCACAAACTGTTACAAATATCAAGCCATTCACAAAGTGACTGTAAATCAGATAAGGTGAGTGTTGCCACTACAGCAGATGTTGACTAGTCATATATGAAATGAGAATAATGTAATTCTCTATGCAGAGTTTATGATGAGGAATCAATGTGCATTTTTAATGGTAAAAGGCAGTCAGTGATTATGCAGTACATTCAAACTGCAATTTGCATGGGAATTAAAGATGTACAGCTCTCGATAGCACAGGCAGAATAGTTCTGTATAGTAGATTATCTGCATCAAAGAAGTGTGCCATGGTTAGTTATTCCTTGTGGTTTTTTTTTTTTTTTTTTAGATAAGATAACTGTAATTATTCTTCTCAACAACTTGAAACAGTGCCGAGGATATTTTGTGTACACCTTTTGCAAACTAAGAGTATGAGTAGCGTTTACATCTTGGAAATGAAGTACTGACCTGATGTATAAATAGTTTTTTTTTTAATAAAGCAAGTTTTTTATATAAATTTAATGATTTTTCAATAATGTTGCCTTTCCATAGCGCACACACACAAACACTGGAATACACACTGTATGCTACTGAAGAATATATATGCAGGATGGAGTGATTGGATGTATATGTATCAATGGTGGTTCGAAGAAGCTGATGAAAAGACATGTTCACACATTACAGGATTTGACAAAAACAAGCTGTTAGATCTTGAATGGGAGAATTTATTAAAAAAAATTAATTCCTTCAAGATTTAACAAGTCTAACATGTCTACAAGGAGAAATGTGTATTAAGTTATCAAAAGGATTGTAAATAGGGCTATAAATACCTTTGAATGCAGTATTATATAAGAAAACGTGTTTATTCAAATTTAAATAAAGATTTTCAGTTTGTAAAATGTAACTATAAAAGGGTATTCTGTGTGAAATAAAATGTTTATCAAGATGCAAACAAAAGTCCAAAGTTCGTAGGTGAACATTTGGCTTGAGGCATAAGCATTTACATGGCAAGTGGCGCTAGTTTGTTTTCCCATGAAGACGCTACACAAGGTGACGCGGTGTACTGGATGATCTTGCAGGTAAAGGAGACGAGTGGCGTGCAGAAGAATGTGGCAGTAAAGAGGGCGCCAACGATGCAGAATAAAAGGGGTTTGCTCCCCTCTCTCGAGGCTTTTTGTCTTGTTCTCCTGATCCTTTCCGGGTGTTTTACGTGGTTGGACGTTGGGCCTCTCTCTTGCCTTCTGATGGATTCCAGATCGCCCTGAGATGTTAGATGTCAGCACCCGCAGTTTCAGCACCCTGACTAGCTATCTCCTTGGGACAGAATACCTGAACTGGCAACTCTGACGAGGACAAGCGGCATCAGAACCAGACAGATGTAGGCACATCACCAGATGTTCGGTAAAGCCAAGTAGGATGACCTCTATGGATAGCCATGTGGATAGAGGCCTAGTGAAGATGTTCTGACCCCAATTCAAGGAAGAAGGATCGGGCGGCAGTATAAGACGGAAATGTGAATTAAGTGATGGATCTGTTAATCTTACCAAGAGCTGGTAATGCACAGAATTTTGTTATTCCTTTCCCACTTAGAGTGAAGAAATTTTATATAGTTAGTGAGTAAAGACAATGTGGTATAGAACACTTAGGTGATAGCAGTGGCTGAACTTCACTGAGCATTTTGTTAGAGAAATATTATAGATGATTTGTGACAGGTATTTCATATGAATAACTAACGTAATTTAGAAGAGAATTGAATGGATGAAATTTAAGACTTGTATAATGTGTAGTTTAGTGCTCAATCTTATAGAAGGAGCTAATGATTATATTCAGTTGTGTTTTCGTTGGTTTAACTAGTTCTTTATTTTTAGAATGACATAAAATTGACTGAGTGCATGAATGTAAAAATGTATATCCTTAAGATCTCAATAAATGTGTTTTATGTTTACTACCTGACATTAGCCTGAGAATGAATTCAAATTACCACTCATAAAAAAGGAACCTAAGCAGAGTAGAATAGATTGTTTAAAAGCCATGATTGCAAATGATATTAAACATAGCTGTTATTGAAAATTTCGGTATTAAGAATAAGTATTAGATTCCTCACCTCTGTATGTTATCTGAGAGAGTTTCCCTGGTTAAGAATTCCCTCTAACCTAAAGATATAGGCATGTGGCAGTGAATTTGAGCTGTGCAGAAGAAAGTGATTTTTAATCGGTGAATAGCCTGTTTTTTTATTTCCGTTTTTCAATGTTTTTGAGTACTAAATTGTTTCTCTGAATACGAGTGCACTTCAGTGGTTGTTTTTTTGAAGTTAGATGCTGTCGCGATATAATATATTTGGATTACTGTCGGAATCGAACGCATAACGGTGGAAGACAAAACGAAGCTAAGTTTGCATTACTGTATGTTGTCATATTTCATTTTATTTCATTTCATTTTATTTAATTATATTTAGTGTACTTAAAGGTTTTGTTTTTCTTGTAATTGTTTGTACTTTTTTCTTATTTATTTAACGGAATTTATTAATTGAATAATTAATGCTGGCGGATTCAGCTGCAGTTGCAAGTGGCGTATCGCCAAGTCCTCTGCCATTTAAGAACTCTCTTATAAGCAATATCATAAGGGACTTTGTGGCATGCAGTACTTGCGGCATGTATGCGTCTCGGGAATTGGATATGTGGCTTCTGAAAGAGAGTGGAGAGCATATGTGTGCAAAATGCAGGCAGTTGGAGGAAATAAGTGCATTAGAAATATCGATATCTGACCATGTTGCACCAGAAACAGGGAATGAATGTAGGAAGACAAGTAGTGTGATAGGAGAGAACGAAAAATATATATATATGAATGAGAAAATAATAGTTGATAGTGTGGAAGGTGTGAGTGACTGTGAAGGTTTAGGAGATGGGAGATCTCCTAAATCTATTTGGGAGAGTGAATTTAGATTAAGAGTGACTGACCTACAGAGGGAGATAGATGAGCTGAAAGAGGAAGTGGAATGTCTTGTGAATGACAGCAGAAGTATGAAAGATAAGATTAGGAGAATGGAAGAGATAAATGCAAGCCGAATCAGAGAAGGGGAGAGAGAGAATTTTGGGAATGTTAGAAGAGGAGAGAAAGGAAACAGTAGAAGATAGGGAATGAGTGAGAGGTATTGAGGGTGCTAGAAGAGGAGAGAATGCAAACAGTAGAAGAAAGGGAATGAGAGAGAGGTATGGTAATGTAAGCGGACAAGAGAATGGAAACCGTAGGAGAGACGGAATGAGAGAGAGATATGGAAGTGCTAGAAGAGGAGAGAATGGAAACAGTAGGAAAGACAGAATGAGAAAAGGATATGGAAGTGCTAGAAGTGGAGAAAATGGAAACAGTAGGAGAGGGAATGAGAGAGATGTATGGGAGTGCTAGAAGAGAAGGGAATGGAAACAGTAGGAGAGAGACGTATGGGAATGCTAGAAGAGAGAGAGCGAGAGAATAGCAGTAGAGGAGAGGAAATGAGAGAGAGACCTATGGGAATGAAAGAAGAGGAGAGAATGGAAACAATAAGAGAGAGGGAATGGTAAGAGGTATAATGTATGGCGACTCAATGATCCGTGGTGTTCAAGATAGGATGCGTTAAGAGTGTTTGCCAGGATTAACAATAGAAACGATGGCTATGGCAATTAAGAGAGGTGAAAGCGTGGATGAGATGATTGTGATGGGAGGGACAAATGACTTGAGTGGTAATGTAAGTAGGGCAGCGAGAGATATGAGATTTTTGCTTGAAGCTGTATGGAAGAAGACAGAGAGAGGAAAAATAGTGTGCATGTTGCCTAGGTATGATGATGATGAGCTGAGCAGAAGAGCGGTGATATTGAATGGCATAACAGTCAGAATTTGTGACAAGAGAGCACTGGTATATGTGGATGCTTGAAGTGCGTTTGAGGAAAGAGAGGAATCGTATGCGAGAGACTGCTTACATTTGAATGAGGAACGACGTAGGCATCTGGAGAGATTGCTGTTCTGAAAGAGTCAGTGTGTCCTAGGGAGGATGATAGCAGGGGTGGTCCCTTGTGGGAATGGATAATTGGGAGAAGGGAGACGACATCACGTAACACTCAGCCCAGTGGAGTCTAGAGGGGATAATGCTGGGTATAGAAACAATGGCATTTATATGCTTTATACTAATGCCAGGAGTATCCGGAATAAGGAATTGGCGGCGCACATAGCATCAGCCTGGCCAAAAATTATTGGGATTACTGAGACATGGTTGCCAGAAGAGGATATAATAACAGGAATAGAAGTCGCTGGGTACAGCATTTTTCGGCAGGAAAGGAGGGGAAAGCGTGGTGGTGGGGTACTGCTGATGATAAGTGATGACCTATGTCCTCGAGGAGTCGAGGTTTTGGAAGGAAGTGAGACAAATGATTTCGAGAGCATGTGGTGTGAGGTAGAGGTAGGCAAGACAGGATATTTAGTGAAGTGTTGCTACAGACCCAGGAACACAGAGGATGGGGACCAGGAGATGTTTAGACAACTAAGTTTGGCAGGTGCAAGAAGAACGATTGTTATGGGAGATTTTAACTACAGTAGTATAAACTGGAGAGAGAAAGATGCATGTAGCAATAAGGGAATGGAATTTCTAGAATTCTTGAGGGACAAATGTCTTAGGCAACATGTAACAGAGGGAACAAGAGGTTCAAGAGTTTTGGATTTGGTTATAGCATCAGAAGAGTTGATAATAACCGAGATGCCATCTCTACAACCAGTTGGAGAGAGTGAACATATGGTTTTGACTTGAAAAGGAATAGACATGCAGGAGTATCAAAGAGACGGGAACTTATGTGGAATTATAAAGCAGGTGATTATAATAGTTGAAGTTTCATGGAGGGAGGAATTGGAAGGCCGGGATATCATTAGTGCGTGGGAAATTGTGAAGAAATATTTGTTAGCAGCAATAGTAAGTTGTATACCACGAGTGAAGAAGAGGACACAATTTGGAGTAAAGTGTATGACAAACAATATTAAACAGGAATTGCATGTGAAAAAGAAGCTATGGAAGAGATATAAGGAGACAGGTGAAGAGAAGATGCATGAAGAATATAAGACACAGGCCAGAAAAGTGACTAGTGTGGTAAGGAAAGTGAAACTGGAATATGAGAGGAGATTGGCCCTAAGATCCAAAGAAAATCCTAAGGAATTTTTTAGCTATGTGGCCAGTAGGAGGAGAAATGACTGTGGAAGAATGATATTGTTGGATAAAAATGGGAATAGAGTGACTGATGCAGAGGACATAGTGGAATTGTTCAATGAACACTTTATTGGAGTATTTCATCCTAGAGGAGTCAGTTTTAATGCTAGAGAGATAGGGCTGGTTCGAGGTTCAGAGGTACAGGAGGAGAGTGTGTTTCAGATACTGAGTACTCTGGATGTCAGTAAAGCTTTGGGACTGGATTGTATTTCACTACGAGTTTTGAGAGAATGTACTGGGGAACTGACAGCGGCTTTAACCTGGCTTTTCAATGAAAGTCTGGCTTCGGCAAAGGTGCCCAAGGAAAGGAAGGTAAGATAGTGCCATTGCATAAGGGTGGTAACAGACTGGAAGTGTCTAATTATAGACCAGTCTGTGTGTGGTCAGTAGTTGTTAAGATCTTCGAGAAAGTAGTAAGGGACAGTATACAGCATTGGGCAGATGAGGGTAATGTTATCTGTGAGAGTCAACATGGATTTGTGAAAGGATGCTCTTGTTTTAGGTAGATGCTAGCTGTTTATAATAGTTACAAGAACATTAGATGAGGGAATGGCATATACTGCAATTTTCTTAGACTTAGCGAAGGCATTTGACAGGATTGGCTGTCTGATAGGTATCAGAGAGTTGTGTATGGGGGAGTAGTTTCAAGGAGGCAGAGGGTTACAAGTGGGGTCCCACAGGGCTCAGTACTAGGACCTATATTGTTTAACCTTTATATCAATGACATTGCCAGTCAATTGCAAGGGGATATTCATTTGTTTGCGGATAATGCGAAGCTGGGAAGGATTATTAGTAATAGTGGTAGCCCGGTAAGAGGATTTGAATAAGCTAGATAGATGTATAAATGAATGGGGATGTCGGTTTAATGCAGCAAAATGTAAGGTCTCGAGGTTTGGGAAACATCAATGGGATGCTGCATACTCTATGGGAGGAGTTATACTGGAAGAAGTGGGTTCTCTTGTCTCCCCTAGGGGAGACACGAGATCTCATATGCGTTATCTTCACCAGAGATTCCATATGTGTTATCTTCACCAGCTTTGCAATATGTCCCTTAGGGGACATATTGCAAAGGTGGTGAAGATAATACATAGGATTGCTGCAATTATGAGAAGGACACTGACCTGCAGAGATAAAAGTGTTAAAATTCCGTTGTATAAGTCTCTGATCAGACCACACTTACACTATTGTTTTCAGATTTGGTCCCCAGGATTTGAAGGAGATAAATTATGTGCAGAAAGGGTACAAAGACGGATGACAAAGATGGTTTCAGGACTGTGCAATTTTGGTTATGAGTATCAGCTGAGGGAATGTGGACTGCAGAGTTTGGTGGATAGAAGAAGGAGAGGTGATATGATTGAGACTTTTAAACTGTTGAGAGGTGGTTACAGGGATGACACTGGGGAGGTCTTTTGCTTTGTTGAACAGCAGGAAGGAGCGATGACAAAGGCCTTCCCTGGAAGTTACGAAAGGAAACTGTGAGCAAGAGGGTGAGGAGTGGTTTCTTTGCATGGAGGGTGGTTGAACCATGGAATGCATTGCCTGATGGAATGGTGAGAGTGAGAATGGTCAATGAGTTTAAGGAGTGGTGTGATAGACTTTGTGTTTCTTAGGGAAACCTCCCCTCGATGAATCTCGACAGACTTTATGTTCTTAGGAAGGACCTCTCACGATGAGTCTTTTGACTCCATGGAGGCCTGAATAATAATAATATTGGCTGGTGCAGAGTAACAAATAAATTTACCAATATCTGATCGGGAGACAATCTCAGACAGTAATCACAAAGGATTTTGTCCTTAACAAAGGATAATCCCTTTGTCCGAGTAATTGACATGATTAATCTAGAAATCGGCCAGATATATAGATAGTCTTTCTATATCATGTACTGAAGGCAAGATTTAGGTTTAGATCTTGAGAGTAATTAGGATAATAGCAAGTTAGATCTAAAAAAAGAAAAAAAAAAGTATAAATTAAAACAAAGCCATGAAAATGGTGAAGTAGCAAAGCCTTACAAGAGACTGGTGACAAGATAATGCTGCAAGCTAAAGATTTGTAGTTGGAGTTTGATAGTGAAGTAGTACAGAAGTTAGTGGAAGCTGGAGAAGAAGAGAAAAAAAAAAACAAGACTAAGAAGAAAAGGAAGCTGAGCCAACTTCCCAAAAACGTTTACAGTGAAAAAAAATTGAAGAGCTATCTTTGTTAATAAGGCAATTTGGAAAGTTAAGAAAATGGTCTCCAAAATGGAGAGATTTAGCAAAGTAGTCAGAATGATGAAATCTGCAATTGCTTGCTAAAGAGAAATTTATGTAGAAAAGAAATGACCAACTGGGCATACTAACATAGGTAGATGTAATGCACATATTTTTAAAGAAGCCCACTACTGTCACCTAACCTCGTGATGATGATGAGCCTCAACCTTCCACAAGTTATGCAAGTAGCAAGCTAACATCATCAGAACGTTTTGTTGCAATCCTGAATTTAAAGAATTTCTTGATGACCTAGATTTTCCTGCCTCCTCTAATGAATCATCTAATTAATAAAGCAGCAGCTTTGAAGAATTACTCTTGTTCCATGTGTTTCTAGCTGATTATTTTATTGGTAATTGCACAGAAGCATTGTACATTGATGTTTCATTATGTACACTCATATTTCATTATTTATTACATTATAATTTGTAAACCGTATTATTTCACTATAAACAAAGCTTAAAATTAATTAAATAACAATAACAAACTGATGACATATTATTCTTGAGGTTTGGGAAACATCAATGGGATGCTGCATACTCTATGGGAGGAGTTATACTGGAGGAAGTTGGGGAGACAAGAAATCTGGGGTTGATGATTGATAGACGTTGCAATATGTCCCATCCTGAAGTTTACGGGACATATTGCAACGGTTGTGAAGGTAACACAGAGGATTGCTGCAATTATGAGAAGGACACTGACCTGCAGAGATAAGAGGGTTATCATTCCATGTATAAGTCTCTGATCAGACCACACTTGGATTATTGTTCTCAGATTTGATCCCCAGGATTTGAAGGGGATAAATTAACTGTGGAAAGGGTACAAAGATGGATGACAAAGATGGTTTCAGGACTGTACAAGGATAGTTATGAGAATCAGCTGAGGGAATGTGGACTGCAGAGTTTGGTGGATACAAGAAGGAGAGGTGATATGATTGAGACTTTTAAACTGTTGAGAGGTGGTTACAGGGTTGACACTGGGGAGTTCTTTCACTTGGTTGAACAGCAGGAAGGAGTGATGACAAGAGGCCATCCCTGGAAGTTACGAAAGAAAACTGTGAGCAAGAGGGTGAGGAGTGGTTTCTTTGCATGGAGGGTGGTTGAGCCATGGAATGCATTGCCTGATAGAGTGGTGAGGGCGAGAACGGTCAATGAGTTTAAGGAGTGGTATGATAGACTTTGTGTTTCTTAGGGGGAACCTCCCCTCGATGAGTCTTGACAGACTTTATGTTCTTAGGAAGGACCGCCCACGATGAGTCTTTTGACTCCATGGAGGCCTGAATAATAATAATAATAATAATAATCATAATTATTATTACCCATGCATCTTTATCGGATCTGAAGAGTAGCTGTAAGAAGCCCACACTAAATATTATTCATACAATGTTTATCATGGCTCTCCTTACAATCATTCATAATTGATCTGAAGAGTAGCTGTAAGAAGCCCACACTAAATATTATTCATACAATGTCTATCACGGCTCTCCTTACAATCATTCATAAACAAAGGACTCATAACTTACCTGTGGTGGTAACATATTCCAGTCATTCACCATGCGAAAATTCACCAAGTGAAAAAAATGTAGTCATAACATCCTTGATAACCAAACTTACATAGTTACTAATCATACAATTTCTTGGCACTGACTCCTTTTTCTTCTTTCCTTTTGCCTTGTATTGAAAAAGTTCTTCTGCATCTACTCTCTCTCTCTCTCTCTCTCTCTCTATATATATATATATAAATATATTCCTCACAGCAAATGTTCATTCTATTGTATTTGACTCTTTTCAGCCTATTGACCAAATTTTGCAACCCAGAACCATTCGATAGATCTGTCTCTATCTTGGTCACCAGCTATTCATAGATCTGCTCCACCACTTCCACATCTCAAAGCCAAAGCAACCAAATCCGAGTACAACAGTCCAGATGTGTTAGAAACGAGAAGCAGACAAGCAAGCAAACTGTAGTGGTTGTTAGAACAAATGACTTGTTTGGACATAAAGAGCATATAAGAATGCATATCAGGCGATTGTTAAGGAGAGAAACAGTGTAGTTGGAAGGGTGATTGGTGTATTTCCTAGGTATGATAATGGTGAGATGACAAAGAGCAGGGATCATGAATGGCATGTTGGCAGAGCTGCGTGAGGAGAAGGGAGTGGACTTTGTGAATGTGTGGGATGAATTTGAAGGAAAGATGGAAATGTACAAAAGTGATGGCTGGTATTTGAATAAATTTGGTGTGAGTCAGTTAGAGAGACAACTGTTGCAAAGAGGATCAAGTGATGTGAGTAACAGAGCCGAGGAAGTAAGAAGTGAAACAAAAGATCAGGAGAGGGGAACTAGCGAGACTGAAGTGACTATAGATGAGAATAGTAGTACTGAAAGTGATAATCCTATCCTATCAGTGGCCCTAACAGGCACAAGCACCCATGACCTTTCTAAGTATTCTAGGACTTTGCAATCATAACTCGAGGATAAGGTGGTTAGCCCTATGTCTCCGGGTGTGTCCTATGTCTGTAGATGCATGTGTTCACAGGGTCAGTTTGCCAGTTCTTGGTGATGAAAAATCCAAGTTTCTGGGTGTAAAAACCCCTTACTTCCATATGAAACTGGATAACTCACCTTTCACTGAAAGAGACCAGATAAAGGTTCCTCACGTTACTGACAGGAATCGAACCCAGGTCTTTCCAACCAAAGGGCTTCATCTATACTGACTGAGCTATGGAGGTTCACTGAAAGTGATAATAATAGAATGAAAATGAAAGATGGCTAGGTAAATAGGGAGGGGGGTAGACAGTATAAGGAGAGAGAGTAGATGTTGGAAATAGTGAATGTGTGTATGAGATGATCAGAATAGGAATGGGATGGCCTGGATGTAGTTGAGTCTGAAGATATAGATAGGTTAAGTGGCAAAGAAGGCAAATGGGAGTGGTTAGGTGTGGGAAAATCACAACTTACATGGCATGGGCAGGACCAGTTATACACATAAAAGTGAATTGCTGTTTTTATCTACAAATACTAGCATTAGAAATAAAGGAGATAAAATGGTATCGTTGTTTGAGTTTATGAATTCAAAAATTGATGGTGGAATCAGTGAAATATGGTTAGATAAGGATGGTATCCTGATGAGAATACAAATGTTTTCCATGATGATAGAAAGGACAAGAAGGGAGGGAGGAGTGCTGTTGAGAGGATAGAAAACATATTATGATCAGACAAAGCGGAGATGGAAGATGTGAATAGTGGCATTGGATTTGAGTCAATAAGGTGTGTGAGGTGGAGATTGACAGGAAGAGATATTTAGATGGATGCTGCTATAGGCCAAGGAATGTTGAGGAAGTTGATAAGTAAATGTATAAGCAACTTGAGTTATTGGACAAGGGAACGGTGATTTCATTTATGCCAGTATTGATTGTAATGAAGAGATCCCATTTGGGAATTTCATCAGAGGATGTGACTGAGAGTGAGCTTTTACTCTTCCTTCCAGTTGGTGAGAGTGATTAACCGAGTTTGTGGCTCGCCACAGGAAGACTTCTGTGAGAAAACGATATATGCAGAATTAAAAGGCTGGTGGTTATGAAAAGTGTAGGAGACATCTTGGAGTAATAGCATAGAATGAGGTGTTAAGTAGGAGGAAGATAAATCCTGCATGGGAACACATCAAAAGATATTTAAAAACAGGTGTGCAAATGCATTCTGAAGGTCAAAACACAGAATAAGTATGAGTCAAATGGATCAATAAAGGGATAAAACATGAAATTTGGAAGAAGAGGATACTGTGGAGGCAGCACAAGATGAATAATGGTAGCAATCAATGGCATGAGGAATATAAAAGAGCAGGCCAGGAAGTTGACTCAGTTGGAAAGAATAACAAAACAACAGTGAGAGTAGAAATTAGCAAATCAGGCCAAGAAACACCCTAGAGAATTTTTTAGATATCTGACAAGCAGAAGGAAGAATGATTATGGTAAGGAAATGTTAATGGATGAAAATGGTAGAATGGTAACAGCTATAGAAGACATCATTGAGGTATTCAGTGAACAATATACAAAGGTGTTTCATCCTCATTCAATGAACAATGTATAAAGGTTTCATCCTCATCAGGGTGAAATTATGAAAAACTCCAGTGCATAAAACATAGGAGAGGATGGATTAATTGTAAGTGAGCAGGATATGAGAAAATAAATAAGCCTGATGTCAATAAGGCAATAGAATTCGATGACATATCACCATGTGTCTTAAGGAATTATTCTAGGGAATTGGTAGTAGCACTGGCATGCTAGTAAGACTCTAACAACAGCACAGGTGCTAAAAGCATGGAAAGAAAGTAAAATTGTTCCACTGCATAATGTGGTAATAAGGATCTGGCTACAAATTACAGGCTAATCTGTATATTCAAAATTGTAGTTAAGATACTGGAAAGATTGACGAGAACTAGGATACAGAAATGGGTTTCATAATAGCAGTATTCTTTGTAGTTGTCAGAAGGGGTTTGTTAAATGGAGATCATATTTTACTAACTTATTTATGTCCCATAACAAGGTGATAAACGTCTTAGACAAGTAAGATATATATATGGTATATAGACACACTGATTATGGAAGAATGACATTGATTGGAGAAAATGGTATAAAGACAGCTGTTGCAGAATGTGTGGTGGAGATACTTAATGAGCAGTTCATAAATATCTTTCAATCTTATGAATGTGACTTCATGGAGAGATTGAGAGCAGTTGATGATGGGGAGGAGAGACTGTCTGTAAGTGAGCAAGAGTGTTTGGGGAGTTGAGTAAACTAGATGTAAATAAGGCTGTGGGACTTGATAATATATCACCACATATTCTGAAGGAATGTGCCAGGGAGTTGACACCTGTCTTGACATATTTTTTTAATACAAGTCTTGCACTTGGTCAAGTTCCTAAGGAATGGAAGGAGAACAAGATTGTGCCACTTTATAAAGGAGGTGATCGAACTTAATCATCAAACTATAGGCCTATCTGTTTGTCAGGTGTTGTAGTTAAGATGTTGGAGAAGCTTGTGAGAACTAGGATCCAGAGTTGGGTCGACAACAATGGTATTATCTTTGATGGACAGCATGGATTTGCTAAAGAGAGGTCATGTTTTAGTAATCTACTTACTTATTACAATAAAGTGACTGCTTCCTTGGACAGAGGAGAAGGATACACAGTAATATACTTGGATTTCGCAAAGGCTTTTGACAGAGTACCACACGATAAGTTGACAGTCAAACTAGAGCAGATGGGGTTGGATATTAGATTAGTGCATTGGATTGGAGACTGGCTATCTGATAGGTATCAACAAGTTATGTATGGGGGGTGCAATATCCAGGAAAAGAAAAGTCACTGGTGGAGTGCTTCAGGGATCTGTTTTAGGGCCATTACTGTTTAACTTGTATATTAATGATATTGGTGAAGATTTGGATGGAGATATTCAGTTGTTTGCAGATGATGCAAAGTTAGATGAACCATAAAGAGTAGTGAAGATGTTGTGGCCTTACAAGAAGACTTGAATAAATTGAATGATTGGGCAGGGAAATGGGGATGTGAGTTCAATGTTGCAAAATGTAAGGTTTTAAAATTTGGAAAGCAAAGATGGGATGCACAATTTATGCTTGGTGAAAATATATTGTTGGAGGTAGAGGAAATAAGAGATCTGGGGGTGATAGTGGATAAGGATCTAAAATTTAGGCGACACATCGCCAAAATTGTGAACACAACACAAAGGCTTCTGGGAATGATGCGGAGGACGCTGACGTGTAGAAGTAGGGAGATTCTTGTTCCGTCGTATAAGGCTTTGATTAGGCCACACACTGACTATTGTGGCCAGATTTAATCACTGAGTTTTCAGAAGGATGAAGAGATGTTGGAATGGGTCCAAAGGCAACTGACTAAGGTAGTTTCTAACCTCTGGAATGTCGAGTATGAGGAAAGATTGAGAAGATGTAATTAAGAGAGTCTGGTGGACAGGAGGAAGAGGGGAGATATGATAGAGACCAACAAGATGGTAAGGGGATGTTATAGGATCAATGGTGGAGAAGTTCTACAGAGAACAGTGGGAGATCAGGGGAGAACCAAAGGTCATCCCTGGAAACTGTATAAAGAGGGTGTGAGTAGGGGAGTGAGAGACAGGTTTTTTTCGTGCAGAGTTGTGAATGATTAGAATGCCTTGCCTGAGAGTGTGGTGTCTGCAAGGAGTTTGAGTGTGTTTAAGACACGGTATGATGAGATGTGTGTGTGTGTGATAAAAGGACCTCCCAGATGAGTCTTTGACTCCATGAGGTCTTGGGGTAATAATAATAATAATGATATACAGGGGTATATCTAGATTTTGCAAAAGCTTTTGATAGATTGCCACATGACAAGCACTTAAATAAACTTTACTGGATAACAGACCAGTGAGTTGGATTGGTGGCTAGCTGTCAGACAGGTATCAGAATGTTGTATATGGGGGTGCTATATCCCAAGGAGGAGGAGGAGTGTCACTAGTGGTGTGCCATGGTGGTCTGTATTGGGGCCATTGTTGTTTAATTTGTATATTAGTGATATTGGGATGGGTTTAACTGGTGATGTGCAGTTGTTTGCAGATGATGTAAAATTGGGGCGAGCAGTGCAGAGTCAAGCAAATTTTATGGCCTTACAGGAGGACTTGAATAGATTGTATACGAATGGGCAGGTTAGTGGAACTGTCAGTTCAGTGTTGCAAAGTGTAAGGTTTTGCAATTTGGTAGGGAATAATGGGGAGATGCAAAGTATTTATTCAGTGAAGAAACTTTAAAGGAGGTAGAAGAGATGAGAGATCTGGGCATAGTGGTAGACAAGGACTTAGGGGTCACACTGTACAAGTTGTAAAGTCATCACATCAGATAATGGCAATAATGCAGAGAACACTGACGTGCAGAAATAAAGAGGTTATGAGACCATTGTATAAGGATTATTGTGCAGACATTTGATCACTGGGTGTTTTCATGGTAACAAGGATATGTTAGAAAAGGTTTATTTTGTAGAATATTCACAAAAGTGATCAGTGGTCTTTGGAATGTGGAGTATGAAGACAGAGTGAAAGAATGTAAATTGCAAAGCAACATGAAGAGGAGGAGAAGATATGATTGAAGATATAAGTTAGTCAGGGGTTGTTATCAGATTGACATTGAATAAATTTTTCATAGAACGAGAGATTAGTAGAACAAGAGGCCATTCCTAGAAACTGGTTTAAGGAGGGTGTGAGCAGAGGAGTGAGGATCAGGTTCTTTGCATGGAGAATGGAATATGTTGCTTAAGTCTGAATAAAGACACACTGAATCAGTTTAAGGCAGTGCTTCCCAAGTTTCTGGATGTCAGGGCCCGCCTTTGGAAAAATTAAAATATTTCACGCCGCCCCTCGAAAAATATCCTAATATAGACATATATTATTATAATATTTATTGTATTTATATTCAATACATACACAGTGAATATCGCAAAAATCAAATGCAAATATTACATTTTTAACATCTTACATGGCACATTATCTCATATTTTTATATAGATATATTGTTATTATACATTTGCAGTACAAGCACATGAAACACAAAACAATTAGTAATAAAGAAAGAATTAAAAAAACATAAAAGTAATTTAATAACAATTTAATGTGATGGATATGTTTCAATACACCAATATCAGGCGAAATAATTGCAACCACAATTCTTAGATTTCTGCTTTGAAATGAAACTTATATGAATAAGCATATATTTACTAATATTCATTAAGTGCCGAAATATGCAGGAAGCAAAATTTGTGAACCTGAATCAATGTGTGAGTTTTTTCTCATTAAAATATAAAAAATAACAAAAAATAAATAATCTTCTTCTTCTTCTTCTGCAGCTTTTCCCACTTAAGTAGGGTCGCTGTTTGTGGTGAGTCTCCTTCACAACTTCCTGTCTTGGGCTGTAACCACATCCAAGTTCTTCATCCTCAAGTCCTCCTCCATCTCCTTCCATCTCTTCTTTGGCCGTCAGCGCTTCCTCTTCCCCTGCACAATTTGCATGACCTTTCTTCCCACATACTCTTCCTCCCTCCTCATCACATGACCAAACCATCTCAACCTTGCCTCCTGTATCTTTGCTCCCAAGTTCGTAACTTTCACTGTTCCCCTTATACTGTAAAATCCCAGAGTTACGTGGTAGGTGGAACCAACAAAAAGCGTGTAAGTCGAATTCGCGTAACTCGGGGTATAATTTTGCATATAATTTATATATACAAACATACAATTGGGACCAAAGGTTTACAAAAACACCTATATTTTTTAAGAAATATAATCATAATTGTAGTTTTTCGTACATAAAAAAAAAAAGAAAGTTATTTCGATGTCGATGGTTTCATAAAATCTAATAGATTCATCTGACGGCTTAATGTCTTTTTCTTGTCAAGCAAAATTTCTTCATAGCAAGCTAATGATTTTTTTATTCCTTGCCTTGTGGCTGCAATTCATTCCTCGTTAGAATCTATGTCCTCCAAAATCTGTAAACCTTTCTTTTATGATTGTTCTTATTGTGGATTCTTTGCTAGCTCACAAATTTTCATTCCGCCTTCAAAATCCTTAAAATGTTGAGTTTTGTTTCCAAAATCAATGTTTCTCTTTTCTTGCTAGCTGTAGAAGAATCGGACTTGCTTCTTTTGGATGACATTATTATTTTTTATGTGATAAAATTTTTATCAAGAACATAACATCAAACAATCGCAAGGTTTGTAGACTATAAAAATCGTGTATGAATGGAGACCACACAATACACGTCAGTGCTTGTTCACAGCATGTGTGACACTGGTGAATGTGGCCAGCGCCGGAAAGATAAGACTAGTGGTGAGGCGTGAAGTGGGATGGGAATATGTATATATAAGAAACTGCATAACTCCGGATTAGCGTAAGCCGGGGTATAACTGTATAGTCATTTCTCAGATGATCCTTTCTGGTCACACTGCACATCCACCAAAGCATTCTCATCTCCGCTACCTCCATCCTGATGATGTTATTTTTCCTTAGGGCCACAGTTTCCAAAGCATACGTCATTAGCTGGTCTCACTACTGTCCTATAGATTTTGCCTCTTAGTTTGATTGGCACCCTCTTATCACATAGCACTCCAGCCACTTCTCTCCAGTTCCTCCATCCTGCATCCCACTTCCTTCTCAGCCTCAAGATCCTCTTTCATTGCTGAACCTAAGTATCTAAAGTCACTGACCTTCCTGATGACATTTCCTTCCAGCTCCAGATCTATCTCCTGGCTGCCATCCACTTTGCAACACATATACTCGGTCTTATTTCTGCTCAGTCTCATACCACTCTTCCAGTACTTTCCTCCAACTGTCCAGTTTGGCTGCCACTTCTTCTCTTGATTCTGCACACAGCACGATGTCATCAGCATACAACATAGTCCAAGGAGCGTCTTCTCTCACTTCCTCGTCACCACCTCCATCACAATATTAAACAGGAACGGACTTAATGCTGACCCTTGATGCAAGCCAACTATCACTGGAAAACTTTCTGTCTCTCCCAGGCAGGTATGAACTCTTGTCTTCACATTTCTGTACATCTCCTGAACCAATCTGATATATTTCTCCAGTACCTTCTTCTCCCTTAGACATCTCCAAACTTCTTGTCTTGACACTCTATTGTATGCTTTCTCCAGATCAATAAATACCAGACATAGCTCCCGTTGCTTCTCTCGAAACTTTTCCATTATCTATCGTACCCCAAAGATAATATCTGTTGTCGATCGACCAGGCATGAAGCCAAATTGCTCTTTTGCAATCTCCTTCCTTATTCTCCTTCCTCCTTCCTTATTCTTCCATCAAGAACCTTCTCTAGGATTTTCATTACGTGGGACATCAACTTTATTCCTCTATAATTCTTACAGTCTTGTGCATCCCCTTTACTCTTGTAGATGGGGATAAGAGTACTTTCCCTCCATTCCTCAGGTATATTTTCCTGTTGACAAACTTTTATTAACAGGTCCCACAGCAGGTCAATTCCTTCTTCCATCCCTCCACTGGGATCCTGTCAGGGCCCACTGATTTTCCATTCTTCATGCTCTTTATGGCTTCCTTCACTTCCACTCTACTAATGTTCTGCACCATCCCCTCATAAGGCCATCTTCTCTGTGAGTCCTTGCATTTTCTTCATTCAAAAGCCCTTCAAAGTATGTTCTCTATCTGTATCTTATATCCACATCCCTCCTTAACACGTTCGCTGCCACGCTACTTTGGCATGGTCTGTTCCCCTACGCCGAGCTGTTTTACTTCTTCAAGGTCAGTACGATAATCTCGTTACCGGAGGTAAACGACCTACGAGTATACTCGTAGTTGGCTTGTACAGAGCATATACGGTCTATGAGAATACATAGTTTTGAAGCTAGCCCCACAAGCCAAGCATTTTCACTTCTTAAAGGTCACTACAATAATCTCGTTCTCGGCGGTAAGCGTCCTACGAGTATACTCGTAGCTGGCTTGTGAAGCAGGATTACCCACTACGAGTATACTCGTAGTTGGCAGCGAACGTGTTAATACCCTTCCTCCAGAGTCTTTGATCTGCCTCACATGTATGATGTCCTTTGATGCCTTATTTCTAACAGAAAAGAAATAATAAATAATAAAAATTAAATACGTTTCTTTTAAGATAAAAAAATCTACTTAAGTCTTTAAAGATTTTAAATTTGTTTTCATTATTTCATGCCCCCCCCTCAACAAAACTTACGGCCCCCAAGGGGGCCGTGGCCCACAGTCTGGGAAGTGCTGGTTTGAGGCATGGTTGGATGAGTTTGTGTGTGATAGTGTGTACCTTCCATGATGAGTCAAAGATTCATCATGGAAGGTACACAATATCACACACTATCCAAATTTGTTCAAATTAACATAATAGATATCCATGTGCTCTTCTGTGAGACAAAGTTCAGCAATATTTTGATGAAGACATTTTCTTTCTCCAAAGTGAGTAAATTATTAAAATATTTAGAAAATACCTACATTCACAAAGCATGGGTATTTTCTCATAGTGTGTAATATCAATATCCACCCATTCCTGAATTAATAAACTTTTCCAATATCTTAACCAATAACCCTGAGATTCTTTGATCTATACAATCCAGTCAAAATATTGCAACTGGCATGCTGATAGTTTGTAGGTTCCACTTTTGTTGCCAGAACTCCTGTCATGGATGACCACATGGCACAGACTCTATAAGATCTTTGAATATCGTGGGAGGTAAGCTATACCTTGTTGTCAGGATTGCTTCCCACAGTGTGAGTGTTCAAGTTGGAGGATTCAAATATCATATCTTTTATTCCAAAAGATGGCAGCATAATGGCATGGGGGAATGCTTTCCTGTGATTTCTATGGGATTTAAAATCTGCCAAATTCGGCAGCCATGGTAACATTTGAAGCAACTATCATATTCACTGAACCGACCGCGCGGTTAGCCTAGTGGCTTTGTGCTTTGCAACCATATGCCTGGGGAAGGAGTGGCCCAGGTTCGATTCCTGTTCTAGACGTGAGGAATTTGAGGATCTTCCTCAGGCATAGCCAAGTTAGCCGGTCTTGGGCGTGGTCAGTAGGGTTTTTTCCGCCAGTTTATCTGGGGTTTTTCATCCCGCAAGCAGGCAAACTGGCCCCGTGAACATACGCCTCTACAGTCAAAAAAATATATCTCCCCCCCCCAGTGGCAGACCAGGCGACAGGTCGGTTAGGAGTAGTACTAACAAGAAGTCGCATCTAAGTAACACGTGGACCCTGCATAGGAAGCGGGAATAACGCGTAGAAGAAGAAGAAGAAGATCATATTCACTGAACCACTCTTGAACGATATTGGCAATGCAGCATGGTGTATTATCTTGTTGGTACACACCTATAACAAGGTAGTAGTTACTATGATCAATTACATCATGAACAGGTGTACCTGATCAGCCAAAATGGATAGGTACTTTGTAGAAATCATATGGTCTATGGGTATCAGGGCTTCAAAAAATTTCCTGGGAGGCATCTCCCCATGCCATATTGTTGCTATCTCCTGCTTGTTTCTCTTGGGCCATGACAATGAAGTGATTCCTCTCCTCAGATTTTTTTTTGCCTAACCCTTTATTTACCTACCATCCACATGGCATAGATGGAAACTAGATTCACTAGTGAAAGCATCTTTTTACCAGTCTTCAATGGTTTAGACAAAATCACATGATGTCCTTTGATGCCTTATTTCTAACAGAAAAGAAATAATAAATAATAAAAATTAAATACGTTTCTTTTAAGATAAAAAAATCTACTTAAGTCTTTAAAGATTTTAAATTTGTTTTCATTATTTCATGCCCCCCCTCAACAAGGTGACTGCTTTGGAGGTCTAAATGGAGGATAGTACATTGGATTGTGCTTTGGGAAACTGCCATTTGTCTGCTGTTAAATTCCATGGTCAGCCATATACCATAGTTTTTTATGTATGCACTTGCAGTGTATGAATTTATGCATGAACTTGATTACCTTATCTACAGCACATTAGTCTATGTCATAAGCTTACAATATAGGTAGTTTGCTGAATACTGCCATCCTTCAACTGGTACCTTGTGATCATGTCCTTTTTGAAGTCTGTCATATCACATCTCTTGCCTACATATATCAGAACTTTGAATGAACACTACAACCCTCCAGTATCATGCATGTGGGCTTTCACTGTCACACCAAGATCAGGAATACCAACTGTAAAATAATGTGGGAATTTTGAATGCACTGTGCAGCTTTCTATTTTTATTTTGGTGTTGGCATAAGTAGAGCTATCTTATCCTTTTTTCACTGGGATTCTGTGTGAATAAAAACTTAAACAGCATAGTCAGATGAATTATAACTCTCTTACACTTTTTCATAATATGCATGTAGATATTCCATTTAATCCAATGGCTGTATTTGCATTGATTTCATAATCCTGAGCATTTTCAGTTTCATTCATCTGTATTCTCATATTAGTCTATCTCATAACCTTGACATTTTCTTTTTTTCTTTATTATTTTTTAAAATTTTTTCCCCAGCTCCTGTTTAAGAGTACTATTCATTTATTTAACTTCTGCCTTTTATTCTCTGGATCTTGAAATGCCAGGCTTCTGTATCTGATAATGATTCCCTTAAGATGCTAATTTGATTCCCTTAATGTAAGCAGGTGGTAGCTTACATTTCACAAATTAACATTTGTTTTAATCTGTTAGTATATATGTCCAACTTGCATTCCTGCCCTCACCTTCACATCTGAATAAGGAGCTTAAGCATGAAATCTGGAAGAAGAAGATATTTTGGAGGCAGTACAAGATCAATAATAGCAATAATGAGTAGTCACAAAAATGCAGTATGAACAGAAATTGGCAAATCAAATGAAGAAAAACCCTAGAGTTTTTTTTAGGTATGTGGCAAGTAGAAGAAAGAATGATCATGGCAAGATGATGCCAACAGAGATTAAAACGGTAGAATGGTAACTGCTGCAGAAGACATTGTTGAGGTATTCAGTGATCAAGTTATAAGAGTTTTCATCTTGATCATTGTGGAATCATGAGGAACTTAAGTGTAGAGGACATAGGAGAAGACGGCTTAATTGACAGTGAGCAGGAGGTATTTGAGGAAATAAATAATCTTGATGTCATTAATGCAATAGAATTTGATGACATATCACATATCATCTTTAGGGAATGTTTCATGCTTGTTTAGTAAGTCTTACAATAGCACAGGTTCCAAGGAAGTGGAAAGAAGGTAAAATTGTTCCACTGCATAAAGATGGCGATAAGATGTGGCTTAAAATTATAGGCCAATCTGTATATCTGAAGTTGTGGTGAAGGTACTAGAGAGATCGGTGAGAAGTAGGATACAAAACTGGGTTGAAAAAAAAAAAAAAAAACTGTATTCTTTATGGTTATCAACATGGGTTTGTTAAGGGAAGATCATGTTTTACTAACTTACTTATGTACTATAATAAGGTGACAAATACCTTGGAAAGGTATTTAGTATACTTGGATTTTGCAAAAGCTTTTGATAGGCACCCACACAATAAAGTCTTAAATAAATCGAAACAGATCAGATTGCACAACAGACAAGTGAATTGGATCAGTGACTGGCTGTCAGATGAGTATCACAAAGTTGCATATGGGGGTGCATTATCCCATAAGAGGAAGGGGGTGTACTGTTGAGGTCAGTTTTGGGACCATTGTTGTTTAATTTGTATATTAATGATATTGGGATGGTTTTAACTAGTGATATGCAGCTGTTTGCAAATGATGGAAAATTTGAGAGGGTAAATGCAGAACGAAGCAGATGTTATGGCCTTGCAGTAGGACTTGAAGAGATTGCATGAATAGGCAGGTAAGTGGAACTGTCAGTTCAATGTTGCAAAGTGTAAGGTTTTGAAATCTGGTTAGCAACGATGGGATGTAAAGCATACACTTGGTTGAGAAACTTTAAAGGAAGTGGAGAAAATGAGAGATCTGGGAGTGGTGGTGGACAATGACTCAAAATTCAGGGGCCACATTGCACAATTTGTGAAGACATCACACTGGATAATGGTAATGATGCAGAGGATCCTGACATGCAGAAATAAAGAGGTTATGATGCCACCTTGACCAGATCTCATATGTATAATTGTGCACAGGTTTGGTCAGCAGATTTTCATAGTGACGAGGATATGTTGGAAAAGGTCCAGAAAAGATTCACAAAGGTTGTCATTGGAATGTGGAGTACGAGGACAGATTGAGAGAATAAAAACTGCAAAGCCTCATGAATAGAAGAAAGAAGGTGGATATGATTGAGATATATAAGCTAGTCAGGGGTTGTGATCAAGTTGACGTGCAAGAGATTTTTCATAAAATGGGAGAGGGGTTGAACAACAGGCCATCACTGGAAACTGTATAAGAGGGTGGGAGCAGAGGAGTGAGAAGTAGGTTCTTTGTATGGAGAGTGGCTGGTGAGTGTTTTGTGAATGTAGACACATTGAATCGTTTTTAAGGCATAGTTGGATGAGTTTGTGTGCCAGAGTGCGTACCTCCCATGATAAGTCTCTGACTCCATGGAGGTTGGATGTTAAATAATAATCCTCATGACTGTATAGAAGCTTTGAAATAATGCTAATCTTCTTCACTGAAAAGTTTATTTCTAAAGAAAAAAATATTTTTGTAAGATTATGCATTAACCTCCTATATAAAAATACAACTGTTTCAGCACTTACATCTCCACAAATAGCAGACAACAAAGATGATTTTCCACTACCAATACTGCCACAGATACCAATAAGTGAACCCTGAAAATTAAAAATTCAGTTAACTTATGCAAAGAAATATAATCACAAATTATATTTGCAATTTTATTTTATTTTTTTTCAAGAATAACTTTAACATGCAAATACATATATTGAATAATAGATTAGTGAGTGCAATAGGCTATCTGATAGGTATCAGCAAGGGTATGGTATCCTAGAAGAGGAAAGTTAAGTAATGTACTGTAAGACTGTTTTTGGGAACATCACTCTTTGACTCTTTAACTGATATATTAACAATATTGGAAGAGTTTAAATGGGCATGTGCAGTTATACACATATTACACAAAGTTGAAAAGAGCTATGAGAAGTAAAGTAAAGCAGATGTTGATGCTTGGCAGGAGGGTTTCAATAGACTGTGTATGGGAGAATAAGCAGCGCTGTCTATTCATTATTGTAGAGTTTAAGATCAAAATGTGCAAAGCAAGTGTGGAAAGCAATATATATATATATATATATCCAACTGTGTGTGTGTGTGTGTGTGTGTGTGTGTGTATATATACACATATATATATACACACACACACACACAGTTGGATATCTTGAAGGGAATTGGAGAAAATAAGAGACCTAGTGGACAAGGATATAAAATGTAGGCATTACTTTGCTAGAATTGCAAGGACAGCAACAGATTATAGCAGTGATGAGAACATCAAAATGAAGGTGTAAAGAGATCGTAATTCCACTATACCAGGCCTTGATTGGGTCACTTTTCTTTTTGTTTTATGTGAATCTCACTTGCAAGGACAGCAACAGGTTAAACAGGTATCTTCCCTAAATTCCCTAAAACATAAATTGTTATTAATCCAGTCTGAAGACCTTATCACTACAGTAATTTTGGTTAATTTCTTATATGCTTCTTACATGTTGAAAGTTTTTCCACTTGACAGAAAGTGTTAGTAGTGAGAATATCATGGGGAGAATGAGTGTTTGTTCGAAAAAGAAGGATGGTGTGAAAAAGAAAGATGAAAAATCATAAAAAAAGAAAACGAGTGATTTGAAAACTTTAACGGATGATAAAAAGGACGAAAGTGAGGCGAATGTGATGGAAGGCAACGAAATTGAGAGAACGAATGAAACCAGAAATAGCGTGAAGTAAGGTTCGAAAGTAGGAAAAATCAAAAGAATGAATGAAACCAGAAATAGCGTGATGCAAGGTTCGAAAATGGGAAAAATCAAAAGAATGAATGATAGCGAAAGATGGACGCATGGACTGCAAGTACAGAAACTCAGAAGGATGAATGAGAGTGAAAGTGTGAAGCTGTGGGATCAAGAGTTAGAAAGATTGAATGATAGAGAGAATGTGACGCGAGATTCTAAAGTTGAATTGGGTTGGATGAGGCAAGAGATGAAATGGATGAAGAATGAAATTAAGAAAATTTGGGTGAAAATGATTAAAACAAATCATGTTGGCACGAAAGACGAGCGAGTGATGTTGTATGGCGACTCCATTATTAAAGGTGTGCTCGATGAGAGGATGCACAAGGTATGTTTTCCAGGCAGCAAAATGAATAGAGTGATTGAGGTATTGATATGAGGAGAGAGCAAGCAAAGGATTTGATGGTTTTAATAGGTATGAATGACTTGACAGAGGACAAGGATTATGAATGATATCTTAGCTGAAATGTGTGAGGAGAAAGGAGTACAGTTTTAATGTGCGGAATGAGTTTGAAGGACGAAGTGAGCTATATAAGAGAGATGGACTGCATTTGAATGGTCATGGTATGAGTCGCTTGGAGAGACTACTGCTGGAAGGTAGAGAAGTGAGTACAGAGAATGAATCAGATCAAGTGGGAAGTGATGTGGAAGAGCAGGAGAGTATGATAGGAGAGATTGAAGAGGTGGTTATGAATGAGGAAGTGAGTGGCATGAGTATGGAAAATGAGAGAATGGGTGTACAAGATGAACAGGGAAACGGGGAGGCTCAGAGTAGACAGGGGTACACAGCTTGAGAATGGTGGATGCTCCAAGAGGATGTGAGAGCATGTGCAGACAGGGAAGTGTTATGTCGTGGTTCTTCTTCAAATCTAAGTTACTATTATCCCCTCTTGTGCCGACTAAGAATGAGATCTCCAGTCTATCTTTCTGGGGCTGTCTCCTTTTCGAACTCTGATAAATTTGTTTGTTCCAGCTGCACCAGTCAGAGTCCTAGGACAGAAAAATTCTTGCTCAGAGAAACTTTCCCAGAGTTCTAACAGCTACCTAAATTCGTTAAATATATAGTGTCTGTAGAGATCTCAGTTTGCAGTTATGGCCCTATCCTTTCTAATTTATTCTTTACCTTCCCCTTATGCATAGGTTCAAACTTTTATCAGTGGTAAATTAGTCTCATGCTCAAGCAAAACTCAGGCTTACATAGTGAAACATGTTTATTAAAGATCTGATGAGTTTACAATTAGGTTTAAACATATCAAAAGCTTATCACAGTACCTATACTAAATCAACTGACAATCATAAACTAACACTCTAGTTAATGAACATATAACTCATATCCTCTGGTCAATTAAAATACACTTAGCATGGGAAAATACAAGTTTAAAATTTTAACTTGAAATGCTAACACAGACCCCACCACATTAATTAGGTCTCACACAAGAATTTAAGTTCTCCGATTACCAGTCCAATGGAGCTAACAAGTTACAATGCATATATGTCATTCAAAAAGTTCTCTAGGCAACTGTCCATTTTTCTTCTGACTAGAAATTGATTCACCCTTTTCCTCTAATGCTAATTGTTAATAAAATAAGAAAATTCTGAACATTACCACCGCCACATTAGGTTACCATGTCCCCTTTGTCTGTCCTTTACTGTTAGATAATTTACTGCTTCAGTGGGTTGTGTCCACGTGGAAGTCACTTCACTCATCACATACAACCATTTTCTGCAAAATCTGCTGGGTAAACGCTTGTCTCGCTGGTCACTATCGTCAGACTGCCCACCTCCCTGGAGGAACTTTTCGTTGTCTCATTCCAGTAGCACTTCTACCAATGGCCAGAGTCGGTGGACGCCGTCATCTCATGTACGCTCGCCAGTCAGCAATGGGGAGAAACTTGCCATCCGATGCTGTAGAAATCCCTTCTGCTGGTCAGCATTGTAGGTCCAAATGAATAGAGGAACAGAAAAAAGGGGCTCGAAAACCGCATTTATTATCTCTTGTTGTGCTCTCTTTTCGCTAAAGAAGTTTTCTCAAGGCACCTTTCTATTGGTCTTTAAGTTCTTTAGTCACAACTCTTCAACTCAAGAGCGCTCTTTTCGGGGAATGCGAGTTCAATTCGCTTTCCATGAATGCCTTCGCTTCGGGCGTTATGCTTATCGTGGGTAACTCACATGCAACCTTTGGACTTTTATTTGCATTGACATACATTGCATAGAGTGTTTTTTTCTTACTAGTGTTTTCAAACAACAATATTTCTATCTAGACAGACAAAATTCCTCCTTTTTTGTACTTCATTTTAAGGTAATTCAATTAATTTCTATATTAACAATTTGTTTCTTTACTAACAGTATAAGTATTTCTTGGTTATTATTGTATTCTTGTTAAATCTGAATGAATGATCCTTTTGATGAAAAGGTCCTTATTCAAGAACTAACAAAAGGAATGGGATGACCTTGGATCAAGAGGAAACAGTTGGAAATAAAAAAGGGTTCTAAAATGAATAAGCAGAAAGGGAAATGTCACCAGTCAAGCATAGAGAGATCACATTGAATGAGTGGTATCAGTGGAACTGTATGATGTGTTTTGTGAGGATAGAAGGAATAAAAAGGGAGGGAGGGGGGGGGGGATGCTATTGATGATAGAGAAAGAGTTATGTCAATACAAATTAGAGATGCAAGAAGGAAATAGTGCCAGTGATTTTGAGGCAGTATGGTGTGAAATAGAGGCGAATGGAATGAAATACTTGGTTGGATGTTGTTATAGACCAGGTAATGTGGATGGGAGTGACAATGAAATGCATGATCAGATTTGTTAAAGGGAGGTCAGGTTTTAGTAATCTGCTTACTTATTACAACAAGGTGACTGCTTCCTTGGACAGAGGAGAAGGATACACAGTAATATACTCAGATTTCGCAAAGGCTTTTGATAGATTACCGCATGATAAGTTGATAGTCAAATATAATAGACCCCTGATGCACACCACTAGTGACTTTCCTTTCCCTGGATATTGCTCCCCCATACACAACTTGTTGTTGCTTATCAGATAGTCAGTCTCCAACCCAGTGCAGTAATATAATATCCAACCCCATCCACTCTAGTTTGACTATGAACTTATCATGCGGTAATCTATCAAAAGCCTTTGCGAAATCTGAGTATATTACTGTGTATCCTTCTCCTCTGTCCAAGGAAGCAGTCACCTTGTTGTAATAAGTAAGCAGATTACTAAAACCTGACCTCCCTTTAAAAATCTGATCATACATTTCATTGTCACTACCATCCACATTACCTGGTCTATAACAACATCCAACCAAGTATTTCATTCCATTCACCTCTATCTCACACCATACTGCCTCAAAACCACTGGCACTATTTCCCTTTTGCGTCGCTACTTTGTATGGACATAACTCTTTCTCTATCATCAATAGCACTCCCTCCTCCTTTTTTAACCTCCTATCCGCACAAAACACATCAGAACGTTCCATCCCTATTCCTGTCAGAATGTCGTCTTCATCTAACCATGTCTCACTTATTCCAACAATTTTTGGATGAACAGGCTCAATTAGTGCAACTATTTCATCTGCCTTGTTTTTTGCACTTATAGCATTTGTATACAAACACAACAGCTCATTCCTGGATCTACAGCTAGTTCCACTGATACCACTCATTCGATGTGATCTATCTATGCTCGACTGAGGACATTTCCCTTTCTGCTTATTCATTTTAGAACCCTTTTCAATTCCAAGTGTTTCCTCTTGATCCCAGGTCATCCCATTCCTTTCCTGTCTACACATGCTCTCACATCCTCTTGGAGCACCACCTTTCTCAAGCTGCATACCCCTGTCTACCCTGAGCCTCCCTGTTTATCTTGTACATCCATTCTCTCATTTTCGATACTCATGCCACTTACTTCCTCATTCATAACCACCTCTTCAATCTCCCTTGCTCTTCCACATCACTTCCCACTTGATCTGATTCATTCTCTGTACTTACTTCTCTACCTTCCAGTAGCAGTCTCTCCAAGCGACTCACACCGTGACCACTCAAATGCAGTTTATCTCTCTTATATAGCTTACTTCGTCCTTCAAACTCATTCCACACATTAACAAACTGTACTCCTTTCTCCTCACACATTTCAGCTAACATATCATTCATAATCCTTGATCTCTGCCTCATCTCACCACAGTCATACCTAGGCAACACGTATACTATCCTTCCTGTCACACTATTGTCTTATATCCATCTAAGCAGCCTCTTCATATCCATTCTGACGTGCTCTTTGTGATTTGTCAAGTCATTTGTACCTATTAAAACCATCAAATCCTTTGCTTGCCCCCTCCTGATATAAATGCCTCAATCACTCTACTCATTCTGCTGCCTGGAAAACATACCTTGTGCATCCTCTCATCCAGCACACCTTTAATAATGAAGTCGCATAATGTTTAAATACAATGCATAGTTGGTGTTTGTTAAGCACCCTAGATATCTTTTGAGATATCCAGGGTGCTTCAATGGGATGGTGATAATCTTGTTGTAATCCTCTATGGTAGATATTGGGGGTTTGGGAGCATTTAGCATTTTACACCATATATACATCGTATATATCCTGGTGTATATATACACCAGGAAGGTGTATATATATACACCTTCCTGGTCATTGGTCAGAAAGGTGTGATGCAGGTGAGAAAGTTCAGTAGTAAGAGCAATGTCATTGGAACTAATTTCTCTAGCTCTATGCGTTAGTGTTTTTAAGATATCATATTGTTGGGAAGGGTGATGGTGTGATTGTTTGTGTAAATACCTCCCTGTATGTGTGGGTTTTCTATAAACCAAGAATGATAGGAACCTTCTAGAAGATGTGTGATACGTGTGTCTAGGAAAAGTACATGGTCATTGGCTTCTAGTTCCATTGTAGAGTGGATTTTAGGGTGTTGGCTATTTAGATGCACTAAAAATGTATTCAATGTGTCTGGGCCATGTGGTCAAATAGCAAATACATCATCAACATAGCATAGCCAGAGACCAGGTTGAGAGTGGCTGTGTTGATAGCTAGCTTTTCAAGATGTTCTATGTAGAAGTTGGCTAAACGGGGAGAAACGCGGGAATCTCATAGCTGTCCCATCTAATTGTTTGTATATGTTTCCTTTCCATGAAAAATAACCTACTTGTACTGTGAATTTAAATAGCTGAAATATATCAGGGGGAAATTGTGAATTTAGTAAGTTAAGAGTTTCAGTGGAAAATTGGCAACTCTCATCCGTTCACTTAAGGACAGATTCTCTCCTTTATTGCATCCAGGAGTCTATGAAGTACCCTGTTCATGTCATCGAACCTACTATGGATTGACAGGAAGAACTGTGGACATTCATTTCAGTGAACACAAAAAATATATCCGGCACTTTCGCTATGGCAATTGGGTCTGGCAGGCCACGCTTTGGATACCCCTGCACACCGGATCAATTGGAAAGAAACAAAAGTACTGCATAGAAGGTTGTTCCTGGAATCAACAGAAGCCCTGAAACATACTCCAAACCTCAAAACAAGTATGGCTGTATAAATCTGCCAAAGATTTGGGAGACAGTCATCCTAAGACCAAATTAGTATATTTTTTTAACTTAGATGGCACCTAATTAGGACTTTAGTCTTTGTGTTGCATACTACAATTACTCATACTAGTCCCACTGTTACACCGGATTGCGGTTGTCTTGCTGCTGTGACAAACTTTGTTTGTATGCTCTAAAAATGATGGCATTTAAGTTTACACGTTCACTGCCAACTACGACTATACTCGTAGTTGGTATATGAGCCTCACAAGCCAACTATGAATATACTTGCATGTCGATTACCACCAGCAACGAGATTACTCTCACTGATCTTGAAGTGAAATTGCTTGGATTGCAGTAATAAACTATGCCTGAGGAGCGTGGCAGCGAACGTGTTAATAAATAGTTATTTTCTTATTGATCTATTCACATCTATACTGTTAAAATCCAATCAACTACTACACAGTGTTCTTCATATGACAACCACTTACAGGACTACTACTATGTCTGAGTAATAAATTTGAAAAAAAAAAATAAACTTAATTACTTGATGTTTGATACCAGGTATGTGTTCCATATGCTGACTCTGATTAGAGTCAGTATATATAAAACACATACCTGGATCACTACGCATTATGACAACCGTTTAATTTTTGCTGAAAATGTGACGCTGTGGAAACTGAAGTATATAGAATGGGACAAAAGTTATTAAAAAATTTTAATACCAAATAAAGTTACTAAGCTTGGGAAAAAAGAGTGACCCATGTCAAGAGATACATAGAGTGAAAATGTTTTGCCATACAGTTAGTGCATCTAAATATCAGCACCATTACAAAGATCACGTTCAGTCAGATTCTATCTTTTACACTCTTCTCCCCCTCAAAAAGAGAAATTCAGAATGTAAATGTCTGATGATTGAGGAGAGGGGTTGGGAACATATAATGGTGTTAGATCTTGAATGATGGCTCTATCAAGTATAGAACTGTTCCATTCAAGAATTAACAAGAGAACAATATCAAGCAAAAACACACTTGTACTCTTGGCAAAAAAGACAGAATATGTGAAGATGCAGATATTAACTTTGCTTAAAAAGGAATTAAAATATAAAAGAAGAGGTTGAATCTTAAATTAAAATGAAATCGAAGGAGGAAATAAATATTAAATTCACTATGTTTAAGGTTATCTAAAATAGATGGAATCTTAATTTGTCAAAAACATCAATGTTAAAATATGCCATGTATAAAGTCGTGTATCATCGTGCGAACAAAAGTTCAACGTTTGCAGTTTGACCACCAAAGATGACATACCGAATGATGAGTTGGCATTCGTGGAAGGCGCAAGAAATTTGTGTTCCCCGAAAAATCGATGCATGTACAGCAAGGAGGTGATGTCACTCGGTAACAGTGAATGAGAGAGCGTCGTAGACAAGTTTGGAGTGCAGAAAGAGGACGCTATAATGGGGTTTAAAACTGATTCACATCATTGAGAGGGCCTCCCTTTTTTTTGGCTTTCTTTTTAAGTTTTTCTCCTGGTTCCTGTGGTGTTCCCTGGTCACGTGTGCCCGCCCTGTAGGTTTCCTGCTCGAAGTTCCTATGCGGATTAGCATGCCTGATACTTGACAAGACATGTGAAGACGGCAAAGCGGCAGCATATTTCCCGTTGCTGAGTGATGCGAATCAAAGAAAATATAGCACGAGATGACGGCAGTGTTCGAGTTTTAGACCATCAGTGTGGATCTAACTGATGAGAAAGCAGCAAAGGATTCCTTTGAAGGTAAAATCATGTTAGAAGCGGGGATGTGAAAAGTTCGTAAGCCCAGAAGAAACAAGTGGCAAATTCGCGATGAGCATGTGACTCCCACGTGGCGGCAATCCATCGTACAGAGGGACGATCTATAACAAAGAACAGATGGAAGGATCGAGAAAACATCTAACAAGGTGGTAATGTACAACTCTTCTTTTTTTGTGTTATCTATTGGTGATGAAGGTGTAAAATGGACAGAGTGAAAAGAAGAAAGAGAGATTTTTGAGACAGTTTCATGTGTTATGTTAATCGAATTGGACTGGTACCAGTCTACGTTCATAAGTTGTCTAGACCAAGTTTAGTGTGTATGGGTCGTTAGTAACAGTAATCTAGTTTAATACTGACATCCATGTTTGTGATATAGATGAACATAAGATTCTCATGAGTGTGTTTGAATAGCATGTCTGTTTGATTATTATTACCCTGCTTTACTTGTATATTAGTATTAACCTTGATTTACTTTATTATAATTGTTGTTTAAATTGTAATGTTCTTAGATAAATAATAAATGTGTTTTCCCACGTATACCTGAGTTTGTCTGAGTAAATTGAATTTTACCACTCACGAAAATATCGAACCTATGTTTAGAGGAAAAAAGGGGAATTTAAGATTGTCTAGGCCATGCCTGTATACTGAGAACTCAATCTACCTAACTACTTAATCTATATAAGGTATTACTTGAATTCTGGGAAAGTTTCTTTGGATAAGAATTTGTATCCTCGAGTTCTGACTGGCACAGCATTAACAAATAAATTTCATCCGAGCTCGAAGAGAGAAACAGCCCCAGAAAGTCAGTTTAGAAGCCAGATCTCAGTAGGCACAAGGAGAACAATAGAGGTAAAATATTTAAGAAAACAACGATGTAACAATGGGACATCCAGTACTGATTCAGTGAATTGGACAGAGTCATGTGCAATCTTCCTCCAGTGTAGTAGAGAAGTATCATTGTGCTCATAATCTAACCCTTACAGGTGGGATTCGACATTAGAAAAAAAAAAACAGTATAGGGAATATTACTACGTTTTGATATCTTTAACACTTCAAACAGCTGAAGCATATCTATGAAAATTTCTTTTCATAGCTGTGATTCATAAAAGTAAAAAAGAGGTACAATAATGAGCACAGCCTAGATAAATCTGTGAATAATAATAATAATGAGACTAAACATCAACTTATACCATGCATTCACTTTGAGGTAGCACTATCACAAACAAAAATATTTAATAATATAATGCTAACTCTTGGAATAAACATCATGTTACTGAATACACTGATTCACTTTTCCAGAAATGTGAAATACTGGCTTATCCAGAAAGAAAATTTTCTGCGGTTGACTCATTGTTATTGATTTGCATAAGCATATTCTTTGCAGATGCAATACAGCATGTTTGTCCTCCTCCTCCTGCACCATATAGGATTCACATCTTATACAAGAACTGAGGAAGTTCTATCAATATTATTATTAGGCAGGCTCCTCCAGGGAGTCAAGAACTCACTGAGGGAGAACTTCTTCAGAAGTTCTATCACATTTTTCTTTAAAAATATCCTGTCCAATAATAGGACAAGTAGCCTGTCAGACTCAAATTATCTCTTGGCTGGTCTATTCAGAGTTAAATTCGGCTTACATGCAGTAACCATTTTTGTCTATATTGCTGGATACACTGTATTACAGGCATCATATTTAGTTTATTCATTATATCTTTGTTTTCATTCAAATCCTGTAATGTCTATCTGAAGTTTTCAAAATTTTATTTCAACTGATGTAAGCCATTATTCATCCTGTTTTCTGTTGGTCTACATTTCACTCTCATAGACAAGTATTGATATTGGCAATACCTGTGTTCACTTTTCCAGAAATGTGAAATATGGCTTATCCAGAAAGAAAATTTTCTGCAGTTGACTCATTGTTATTAATTTGCATAAGCATATCAATCGCAATGAGCATATCAATATCAATAAGCATATCGATAACGATTGATCCCCTAAAAAGTCTTTGACTTTATAGGGGATCAATCGTTTAATGCTGTTGGCACACTCTTCCTCAACAGTCATTGGACTCCCTGAGGTGTCACATAATAATAATAATAATAATAATAACAATGTTAATTAATATCCTTCATTTTAGACCCAGTAAATTTAACTTATAAGCCTAGTTATTACAAAGGGTCTGCTCCATTGACAAAAACACTTTTCTTTCTACTGCAAACAAATAAATGAAAATAAAAAGTTTTTTTTTTTTTTTTTAAATCTGAAGGTGAGTTAGTTAATCTCATATGGAGTTGAAAATTTTCATTTTGGACGGTCTGGGGCTCTTCATCCTTACAAAGCATGCCAGAAGAACACAGACAATTTACAGACATAATCCACTGGATTCATAGCTTCAGCTACTATGGCTGCAATTCCAAATCACCACAACCATCCTCATGCAACTGAATAGTATTGCTCATCTTATGGTGCCTTCATAATGAATTCCTCTTCTTCCAGATTACATGTTTATTCTCTGCATTCATTATGAATGCAGATTCACTATTTAATGAAACTTTGCTGCTGTAAAATACATTCAGACATTGTCGATGTACAATATTCTTGATCAGGACATTTTACAGCAGCAAAGTTTCATTAAATAGTAAGAAATCAGTGCTGCTTATGCAGCAACAATCACCTTTCTGCCAAAAAACTCATTCCACAATATAGTGCAAAGCCATCTCCTATGCTTTTCATTAACCATGCTTCTAGTACAACACATATCCTTTCACACAGAAGTGCACCTATGGTTGGTCACCAAATAATTATCTCCTTAGCAAATAGAGTTGGATCTGACACCCAATTCACAATTATATCTTGTGAAGACAAGACAGATCTAAGACTTTAAATTTTTTTTCTTTTTACATGTGAAGAGTGTAATGTTTTATCATAGCAAGTGTAACGCATTGGCTGTTGTATGGGCAGCAACAAGATAAGTTTATATTTATTGGATGATGAAATTATGTAATTTTTAGACTTGCTGCTGTGTGATATTTATATTTGTGATAGGACCAGGGCATTTGATTAAATATTTTAGACAGTGTTATTTTGGATTCTTGGTTTCTTGTTTAGAGATAAAGAACAAAATGGCAGTGAAAGGGAGATCATTACATAAGTCAGCACACAAGACAAAGTGAATAGTGTAGACTTGTTTTGAGAATGGTGCAGTGCCAAAAGTGTAAGATGTATGCATGTAAGATGTTGCTGATGTTTATGTGGAGAGATTGAATAAAAGAAATGAGTAAGTGGGAGTATACAGGAAGTGCAATATGCTGATAGATCATGAGGCTTGTTTGAATCCGAGTATGGAAAATGGCAGCATAAGTGAAACGGATGTTGAATAAAACTGAGCACATATCAATAAAATGTGCAAATCTGAAAGTGGAGGAAACAGTGTGACTAAGCATAAGAAACTGTGGGAGAATGACAGTGAAAAACAAAGTACATCTAATAGTAAGATAATTTGATGGATGTTAGATCTTATAGAGTTGTGAATACTAATTCTGCCATTCATTTTTGAAATCATGGATTCTACAACTGTGTTAAAATAACTCTTTTTATTATCCCGACATTTCGATCTTCATATCAAGATCATCATTTGGAGCATGCATAAATATACAAGACAAGCTGCATTACATTTCAAACCGTAAGCTAGAAACAATGATTTGATCACATGCTAATCGCATGACCTCTAGTGAAGAAAAAAAAAAAAAACATCAAGCTAGATTTAATTTATCATTACATGAATAAAATTCTTGCTTACAGATGGTTTCCCTTCCAGTAACAGTGATGTCCTATTTCTATTATTACAATTGTTATTTTTGATTTAAAAAATAATAATAATAATAAAAAAAAAGAGAATAATATTTATAAATTACAACATGAATAAACATTCTTTCTTATAGATTTTTTCTTTAACAGTGATGTCCTATTTTTTATTATTAAAGTTGTTATTTTAGATTTAGGATCATGGATTTTCTACAGTCCTGTTTATAGTTGTTCTTAGAGAGGAAGGATTCGTGGGACGAATCCTTCCTCTTGAAGGCATATTCGTAGGACGAATATGCCTTCCATATGTATGGGATTTTTAGACCATCATTATTGTTTAGATTGGGGTGGTTGATAACGATCTCACAAGCTTCCTTAAATTTGCGTTCATACCATGTTTTGGTGTGATGTAGACAACTAGTGCTTTTCCAGTCCATTCTATGTAAGGTGTTCAAGGGCATGATCAGAAAGGCCAACTTCACCTTAATTATTATATTTGATTTCTCGTTTATGTTCTTTTTGTCTGATCAGAATTGTGCGTCCTGTTTCTCCTATGTATGGTATATTCATGTGCAGTAAATACGGTATACTCCAGGGTGGGCCAGCGGAGGGAGTGGGTCTAAGTTGAGTAAGTTTTTTAATTTTGCAGGAGGTTTAAAGATGGCTTTGAGGTTGTATTTTTGTAGTACTCTGTTTATTTTGTCTGATGTCTCTTTAATGTAGGGAAAGGTTATAGTTTTACTGTAGTCTGGTTTGTCTTTTTTTTTTTTTTATTGTGGTCTTGTAGAGAATCTTGTTAATAGTGTTTTGGCTGTATCCATTTTTTTAAAAGTATTGCTGATCACTTTAAATTCGTTTTTCAGTGCCTGTTCATTGGAGCAGATCTTCAGAACCCTGTTTTTTAGGATATTGATGACACCTAGTTTTTGTGTTGGTGGTGGTAGGAGTTTATGTATATATATTGGCCAGTATGTGTCTATTTCCGGTAAACAGTGAAGGAAAGATTGCCCGAGGGAAGACATGTGACAAGTGTATCTAGAAATGGCAGTGTGTTATGTTTTTCAATCACAGTTGTGAACTGTATGCATTTGTGTTGCTTGTTTAGATGGCTAAGGAATGTGTCTAGTGTCTGGTGGCCATGAGACCAGATCGCGAAATATTGTTCATTGTGGAGAAATTTGAATATGGCAGCTGGTTCTTTCGATCTTTTAGTCATATTTCTCCACAATGAACAATAACAACCAGAAGCAAGAAGTAACAGGAGCCACCAATCACCCACAGGTAACAGTAATATAGTGAACCTATCCAACCATGCTTTAAACAAAGATGAAATCTCGATACTTAACAAAGGTTTAAATTATGCCATAGCACCCAAATCGATAAACAAACTTGAAATTATTTGTAATATTGAAAGAAGCCTAAGATTCATCCCAAATAACATAGCAGAAAAAATGCATCTAGAAACCGACAACATTTTAAATCATAACAAAACAATAACAAGCAACCTAACTCAACACGAATTAACAGCGATAAAATCACTAATGTCAAATCTGAACATCTTAATAACCAGAGTAGATAAAGGAAGTGCCACAGTTACCTTAAACCAAACCACGTATGTGGAAAAAATGAATCTGCTGGTCTCAGACAATAACATATATCAATTAGTTAACTATAACCCAACTAATAGAATAAAAAAGAAAACAGAGAATCTACTTATGTCAATTACCACATGGCCCAAAGATATCACGGGAATTTACGTTCACCGAGAATTTACGGGCTACTGAAAATTCACAAAGAAAACACACCGCTAAGGCCTATAGTCGAAGGGATACTGGACTTATTACTTAGCCAAAAAATTAGCAGCAATGTTCAAGGAGTTGATAGGTCATTCCCCTCCTATATTAAAAACATACAACCCTTCATAAACATCATCAAAGACATTACATTAGAAAAAGATGATCTATTAGTTTCGATGACTCTGCTCTCTTTACGAATGTCCCAATCAATGACACAATTCTTCTTTTACAGAACAAATTTCTTCTAGATCACGGCGTTCTTTGCGTACGTATTACGTTCTGGTTATTTTGTATGGTAAAACACTTTCTACCTACAAAAAGAAGGCACAGCCATGGGATCGCTGTTATCCCATGGCTGTGCCTTTATCGTTGTTAATCAAAAATAGCAATTGTAATAATAGAAATAGGACATCACTGTTACTGGAAGGAAAATCATCTGTAAGGAAGAATGTTTATTCATGTAATCATAAACTAAATCTAGCTTGATGTAATTATTTTTATTGTTATTTTATTTATATAAATAAAATAAATTATTATTTTTTTCACTAAAGGTCATGCCAGTGAGTAGCATGTGATTAAATCATTGTTTCTCTAGCTTACGGTTTGAAATGTAATGCAGCTTCTCTTGTATATTTATGTATACTCCAGATGATGATCTTGATATGAAGATCGAAACGTCGGGATAATAAAAAGAGTTATTTTAACACAGTTGTAGAATCCGTACTTTCAAAAATGAATGCTGATCACCGTGTAACACTAAAAGAAACGACTAATTCTGGCAATTAATTAGGAATACCAGAGCTCAAAATCAAATCTCAAATGTAAGGGAGACATAGCAGTTATTATTATTATTAATTCGCGTGCATTTCCATTGACTCATAGTGGGAGACCTAAAGTATCAACACAATATCTATAGCATCTCTGCTTGAAACCATTAACAGACAAAGCACTCACAACTGACTGAGGCAACCCATTCCATTCATTCACCACTCTCTAAGCAAAAAATCTAGTCCTCACAATCTTGCAACCATACTCTTACCCAACTTCTAGGGATGATCTCTCATTCACCTTCCCAGTGAGAAAAATGATACTAGAAAGATAGGTAGATCATTCTAATGATCTGCTAAATACTACTTATTTGATCAATGGGAAGGCAAATAAAACATAGAGCCACAAAGTTAAGCAGTTGCAGGGATGAAGGTGGAGGAAAAGATGTTCTGCGAGTTTCAAGGTGCACTGTGAAGGGATGTTGAGCAGCAACTGCATGTGTTCCAATGAGCTTAGTTGGAACTAAGTTGGAGCTTAGTTAGAGCTAAGTTGGAATTATTGATGCTATTTCAGATGGACATTTCCCATGGAAATATTAGTAGAATACACATAGTGCAGAAACCAAATGTCTGTGTGAATGTGTGTGTGTGCGGGGGGGGGGGGATGAGTTGATAAGAGATGAGTCATTAATAAGTCTAATTGCTCTCCTCTGTATTGAGTCAAGCATTTTGAGAGAGCTTTTAGGGCCCCACCCCATATGTGAGAGCAGTATTCAATAGCTGAGCAGATTTGCAATTTGTATAATGTTAAGAACTGTTCAGGGGTTAAGTAAAGTCTTGAACAAAAGAGAAATCCTAGATTTTTAGAAGCAGAGGATGCAATGGTTGTGATGTGTTTATGCAAGGAGAGGCTTGATATCGGGGTAATTCCAAGAAGACATATCTCAGATTGTTTGGAAATTTGGGTGTTGCCAAAAATAATACTGGGAGAAAATGGTTATTTTTTATGATAGATAAGACAGAACTGGGTTTAATTAGCATTGAAATTGGTGAGGTTATTTGAACCCCATTGGAGGATGGCTTGGAGATCAGAATTGAGAGAGGTGGTGGTTGATGTTCTGTAGGTTGAGGTGAGTTGTGTAGCATAAGGTTTATCAAATGAAAAGGAGGAGTGCAATGTGCTGTCATCTGCAAAACTGTTGGAGGTCAACTGAAGTAGGTCATTGATATATAGTAGGAAGAGGGTCAGTGAGAGAACAGAACTTTGTGGAACCCCGGCATTAGTTAAATGGTGAGAAGATAAGAAACTATTACCACCACCACACATAGTGTGTGTGTCCAGACAGAAAGCTGGCAATCCAACTACAGAAGTCCTGGGACAGACCAAATGATGGTAGTTTGCTTAGTAGGTCTTTGTTCCAGACCTGGTCAGATATCAAGTGCAACCACTTGAGATTCGCCAGATTTCTCCATGGCATTTGTCCAGAGATGGGTGACATATGTGAGCAGATCTCCTGTTGATTGGCAGCAATAGAATCCATACTAGTGTTCATTTATTAGGCGAGTGCCTTCAAGGTAGTGTAGGAGTTGAGAATTGATCATTTTTCCATTACTTTAGACAGGGCTCAGGTGAGCAAGATATTCAACCCATTCGCCCTTCTTGGGAATGGGTTGAATATAGGCCAATTTCCAGGCTGTGGGATAGATATAAGTGGAGTAAGAGAGTATACACAGATCATATAGGATAGGGGTCAGTTCTGGTGCACAATTTGCAGGACAACTGGAGGAATGCCATCAGCTAATTTCAACAGTATTTTTCTGATCTCTCTGGCAAAAGGATATAGGGGGCATTTATTACCATTGTCAGTTATGCATGCACTGGAAGCAAAGTGTGAAGCCAAGAGATTGTTTTTTTTTCTATGAGTGAAGGGTGTGATAGGGGTGGGAATAGTATTGGGCAGAAGTTACGACCAATTGCTTTGGCAAGAGACCACTAGGATAGGCTGCCATTTGGACAGGCCACTAGTTTCCTGCTCTTTGTTCTTTCGAACTCTGTTTTGGAAGCATTGATTATTTTTATTTTGCATCTTTTACGGGCTTAAGTATAAGCTGTAAAGGAGGATGGAGTTCTTGATTTGAGCCAGTAGTGGTATGTTTGGTTTTTCATTTGTTCAGCCTTGGCACATCTTTTGGAGAACCAGGGTTTTGTTATAAAATGGCAGTGCAGAGTAGTATGGGGGATGTATGTTTCCATGCCAGCAAGGATTACTTTAGTGATAAGTTTGGTGCATATGTTTGGGTCGGAAGGCTGGAAGCAATAGTCTAACCATGGGAATGATGCAAAAGTTGTGGGAGGCTGTCCCACTTGGCACTGTTATAATGCCAAACTACTCTTGTACGGGAGTGGCTGTGTAAGCATTGTTGCATGTGGGGAGGAGATGAGCACCAGATTGTGGTCAGAATTACCTCGGAGTCCACTACATTCACTGTGTATTTGGAAGGGTTGTTGGAGAGGAAGAGATCTAGGATATTTAGGGAATGGTTTGCGTTATCTGGTATTCTGTTTGGCATCTGAACAAGTTGTGTCAGGTCGTTAGCGATGGCAAATGTTTCAGCATCTCTTCCTGCAAGATCTGCACAACTGGAGGAGAAAAGTCAATTGGTGTTGTGGACATTAAAATCTCCTAGGAAGATGATTTTGCTGTTGGGAAAGTGGGACTAGAGAAAATCACTTTTTAAGGAGAGAAAGGCAATCCTAGGTTGGGTGCTCTCTGGCAAGGTATATCAAAGCAGATGTATGCACAGACTCCACCCTTGGGCCAACAGGAGTTAAAGAGTGCATAATTTGGAAGGCTGAGATGAATAGTGGTGTTGGTGTGGAGGTAAGATTTGAGTTTCTGCCAGAAATAGTTGGAGTTTGGTAGACAGAAGATGATAGTAGAATTATTAAGATTGGAGTTTAGGCCACAGATGTTTGTAAAGTGGATATGCAAGGTTCTATGAGGCATATATCTGACCACAAGGGTCTTGCACGTTTCATGTGCAGTGCCTGAATACTGGTCTCCATGGTGGCTACTAGTGGCATAACTGGATTTTTGCACCACTTTAGCTTGTATGATCCAATTGTTTTCTCCATTTTGGCGTTTTTCTTCTAGTTGTTTTTGAAGTTGATGACTATGTTCTCTCTGGGCAAATGTTAGGTCTGGTCAAACACATATGCGCGATTGGGAACAAGTGTCTTTGAACTTGTTGATTGCTGTTATTAATTTAGATGTGCTTGTTGGCATGTCACAAACTACTGCTATAATGTGAGGTAATCCTAACAAATACGGACAAGGAGGCGATAATTCCACTGTATATGCCACTAATAAGGACATTTGGATTTCTGAAAATAGATCTGGTCACCTGGTTATATGGACAATAAGGAAACATTAAATAGTGCAGAGGGAAATAATTATCTGAGAATGTTGAGCATGAGTGAGGAAGTGGTCTGCAGAGCTTGCTAGGAGGTGGGGTAGGAGAGGTGATATCATTGCGACATAAGTTGGTGAAAGGAGCCAATCAGATAGATACAAGGGAATTATTGCACAGGATAATAGGTCATGAGAGAACAAGATGCCATCCCTGGAAACTGTACAAAGGTCATATGAGTAAAGAAGTTAACACATTTACTGCCAACTACGAGTATACCCATAGTTGGTATATGAGCCTCACAAGCCAACTACGAATATACTTATGTCGATTACTGACCTCCTATGCCAAGCATGAGTTAACCCATAGTATAAACACGTTAATTTGGACCCTTGGCTTGTGAACAAAGTGGAGAGCACGTCTGGGGGACTTGATAAAAGGAAAATAATTTCAGCAAAAGTATAGTATATTATAAGAGATATTGTTGCATAAACTGTGCATTTATTAATGCAAATAAAACAATTTTTCGAAGTTTTTCAACATATACATATATTTATATATGATATATCATCATCTGAGTCGTCTGTAGGATTATAATCATCTTCGGAATCGGAAGCAAATAATTCATTCCATTCATCATCGCTCATATTAGCGTAAGCTTCTAATTCTCCAGTAAGCTTTCATTTACTGGCCATAGTGTAATTGAAGGTTTTTATTTAGATAATTTTAAATAATTGTAAGACGAGACGCAATAAACCTTACTGCACTGAATGCTGAACGTCACTGACTCTGAACTCAAGTTACATAGTCATAAGCACATGTAAGACATAGGTGGGGGTGATACGAGATTACTCGTAGTTGGCATATGAAACAAAATTCTGTCTGATAAGCCAGCTATGAGATAACTCGTACTGACCTTGTAGAAGTGAAAGTGTTTGGCATGCGGTAACAAACTATGCCTGAGGAGTTTGGCAGTGAACGTATTAAGAAAGAGATTTTTTGCATGGAGAGTGGTGAATGATGGGAATGCATTGCCAGAGTGGGTGGTGAATGCTACAATGCTGAATGTCTTCAAGACAATGGATGATAGTTACTGTGGCCTGTGAGTGTTTGACCTCCAAAAGTGAGTCTCCAGACTCAATGAAGGCTTAGAAGTAATATTAAAATCTGAAGAAAGGAAGCTATCTACCATGACATGCAGTGAATGACCAGAGAGAAAAGTGGGAATCATTGGCAATTTGCAAAAATTAAATAGACCATATAATTGTAATTCAGTAAGTAAGCTCAACTGAAGATTTGTATCTAGAACGACAAAAATGATTTCACCAAACGGTTCCAAAGTTTGGGTACTTACAAGTACCCAAACTTTGGAACCGTTTGGTGAAAAGGCAAGGAGACATACTATTGATTAGAAATATTGGTGGTCACTAATTAACTGGCTAGCGTCTATGTGATGAAGGAGTTGATTGTTGATGACTTTTTTTCCATTATTTTCAATAGAACTGAGGTGAGTACAACGGGATGGTGAGCTTTTATCTCCTTTCTTTGAGATTGCTTTGATATAGACATTTCCTCCCTTCCATGCTGAAGGATAGATTCTATGTGGGTATAATCTCTCATACCCATATAGAATCTATATGGTATGAGAGCAATGCTTCAGGAGCACACAAGTTTTTATACACAAGCTGGGAGGGGATGGGTTTACTATCCAAACCTAAAGACTAGTTGATATTCAGGCTATTCAGGATCCTTCTTATGTCATTCTGATGAAAGACTAGAGGAAGCATGCAGTGTGCAGTTCTTCGTAATCCTGGAGGGAATACTTTGCAATAATCATCAATGTATGAGCTGGAAGAGAAGAATGATGCCAGACCTTTTGGGTGATGTTGCAATGGTACAGTCTGGATGTGTGTGTGTGGGTGAGAGAAGAAGACAACATGAATAAACAGAAGTTGTGCCCAATGGCTTTTGGGCACAACTTCATTCATTCAAACAGTCATTCTTTGTGAATTGTGTGTGTGTGTGTGTGTGTGTGTGTGTGTGTGTGAGAGAGAGAGAGAGAGAGAGAGAGAGAGAGATTCCATTGCCATTTGAGCAAGAGGAAAGTTTGCTGAACTTGACCTTTTCAAAGTCAAGTCAATATGGATTGGCTTGGCCAATGGTATTTTTGGCTCCTGCATGCTGTTTGTGTTGCTGCCTTTTAGCTGAGTGAGATAATAAAATCTTGGCTTCAAGTCACTTGTGATATATAGAATTTGCTTTAGCATATTTGCAGAAAACCAAGGTTTGCCTCATTATCTGGGCTTTTGGGTGTAGTGGGGTAATGAATGTCTTCATTACAATTAGAATTATTTCAATTATTCAGTTGGAGCAAGTGTCTGGATCCAAAAAACAAAAAAATAGCAGTTAGCCAAAGGTGGAACAGAAGTCACACAGTGATAACCTGTGGTTATCACACTTGGCACTATTACAGTGTTAAAGGACACAAAGCTGAGAGTGGCTGGATGAAGCGCATTTTGCTGGAAAGGAGACTTTGACAAAGTTATGATCTGAATTAGCAAGGAGAAAGTTGATGTCTATAGTGAATTTATCAGAGAAATTGATTAAGAAGAAATCAAGGATGCGTTGAGGAGTGGAGATGATTTGGAGTATTCTTGTGAGTAGGTGGACAATTTTTGAAAGATTAGATTGTTACTGACTGAAACTCTCAGCATCTTTGAGACTCTTCTTCTTCTGCAGCTTCTCCCACTTAAGTGGGGTCACTGTTGATAATGAGTCTCCTCCACATCCTCCTGTCTTGGGCTGTCACCACATCCAAGTTCTTCATCCTCAAGTCCTCTTCTACCAGCTGCCTCCATCTCTTCTTTGGCCGTCCATGCTTCCTCCTTCCTTGCACATCCATCTGCATGACCCTTCTTCCCACATATTCGTCCTCCCTCCTCATCACATGACCAAACCATCTCAACCTTGCCTCCTGTATCTTCGCTCCTAAGTTCGTAACTTTCACTGTTCCCCTCACATAGTCATTTCTCAGACAATCCTTTCTGGTCACACCACACATCCACCTAAGCATTCTCATCTCTGCTACTTCCATCCTGCTGATGTTATTTTTCCACAGGGCCACAGTTTCTATAGCATACGTCATAGCTGGTCTCACTACTGTCCTATAGATTTTGCCTTTCAGATGATCGGTGCCCTCTTATCGCACAACACTCCAGCCATCTCCCTCCAGTTCCTCCAACCTGCTTGTATCCTGCATCCCACTTCCTTCTCAGCTCTTCCATCTTCTTCCACTGTTGAACCTAAGTATCTAAAGTCCCTCACCTTCCTGATGACATTTCCTTCCAGGTCTGTCTCCTGGCCGCCACCCATTGTGCAACACATATTCTGTCTTACTTCTGCTCAGTCTCATACCTCTCTCTTCCAGTACTTTTCTCCATCTTTCCAGTTTAGTTCCCGCTCCTTCTCTTGAATCTGCACACAGCAAGATGTCATCTGCATACAACATTGTCCAAGGCGCATCTTCTCTCACCTCCTCCGTCACCACCTCCATCACAATGTTAAACAGAAACGGACTTAATGCTGACCCTTGATGCAAGCCAATTGTTACTTGAAAACTTTCTGTCTGTCCCAGACAGGTCCGAACACTTGTCTTCACATTTCTATACATCTCCCGCACCAACCTGACATATTTCTCCGGAACCTTCTTCTCCCTCAGACACCTCGAGACCTCTTGCCTTGGAACTCTATCGTGTGCTTTCTCCAGATCAATAAATGCCAGATGTAGCTTCCATTGTTTCTCTCAAAACTTTTCCATCATCTGCCGTAACCCAAAGATAGCATCTGTTGTTGATCTACCAGGCATGAAGCCAAATCGTTCCTTTGCAATCTCCACCTCCTTGCTCAATCTTCCATCAAGAACCCTTTCTAGGACTTTGAGACTGCGGAGAGGAAACCATTTAGAATTGTGAACGTTGCCTAAGAAAGATGACCTCACTGTTTCGGTATTTGGAAGCTAAAATTCATAGACAAATGGAAAATATTGTTTATCAGAATTTGGAGAACAACAGTAACAGCAAAGAAACCTAATTGAATGAAAATATTGAGGCACAGCAGATCATAAAGACTGAGAATACAAGGTTTGACATTCTCTGGTACAAGAAGTCATACCATGAATGCAACGGTTCCACCCTTATGACAAAAGGAATTATAGGAAAGTTGAGGTGAATGGAGATTAAGGTTTCTAGTTGAGATTCTGTTAAGAATAGTGGATCAGGTTTATTAACACTGGAAGTGAAGTGAACATAATTTAAATTTGTAGTGAGAAACCATGAATGTTGTTGAAGCGGATGTGATTTTTTGTTTTGGAGGGGGGGGGGGGATTGGAGCTTTATTGTTTTTGGCTATTTTTGTACTGTTTTTCAAGTGACTTCCATCTGTACTATATACTTTTTTTGCTTCAAGGATGCTATCATCATAATGAAATAATGTAAGTGTTAATATGGATGCATGGACAAATGTAGCAGATGCGTTCATTGAGAAAGTGAAGGTCTGAAGAAAATGTGATATATTAATGGACTATGGTGATTTGAATGAAAGTCATGAATAGGAGGAAGTGAACAATATTAGATGAGTATAAGACTGAGAATGATAGCCAAAACAGTGAGCATAAGAATATGAATGTGGAGAATGCGATAGGGAATACAGAAATGACCAAAAAATGAAAAGCTGGTATAAATTTGGAAGTGAGCCTAAATGATAGTGCAAAAGCTAGCATGACTTCAAGAATAGAAGAATGAAATGATTAAGATGAGAAATGAGATGACACATATGCAAATTGAATTAGATATATGGTAAATACAAACAGAAGAGTGCAAAAGAATAAAATGAAAGATATAGTGGAGAAAAAAGGAGTAGCAAATGACTGAAGAGTAGCACTATACGGGTATTCTATTATAAAATGTTGGAAGTTTTTCCACTTGGTTATACTATAAATTAAAGATACCAAGAAATTATATACTTGGTTTAATCCTTTATCCAAGTGTAAACAAACAAGTTTGTGCCTGAACTATTTTTAGGACTGGGGAAACTAGTATAAAGAAGTTCAAGAACTTGCCTTAGTATTCCAAAATGCAAAGCATTGACCAGTTTAAACCTTTATTGAGGTCTAATCAGTGGGAGCCAGATCCATAGGTGATACAAAGGCAATGCAGAAGTCATATTTTCAATTTTTACTTACACTTGGATAAAGGATTAAACCAAGTATATAATTTTTTGGTATCTTTAATTTATAGTATAACCAAGTGGAAATGTTACTTCATGAGGATGAAATAACCAAGTATTTCATCCTCATGAAGGCCCATCATAAAAAGCTGGAGTGTAGAGGTCATGGCAGAGGAGGGACTGAAGGTGAATAAACAGGAGGTATATGAGGAATTAAGTAAACTTGATGTTAATAAGACAATAATACTTGATAAAATATTGCTGCATGTTTCAAAGAAATGCTTTAGAGAATGAATATCAAATTTGGTACACCTGTTTAACATGAATTGTCAAATAGGGTGAGTCTCAAAGGAATAGGTGGGAAAAATGGTTTCAAAAAGGTGGAGGCTACAAATTATAAGCCAATCTGTGTGTCTGGAGTTGTTGTAGTTAAGGTGTTAGAAAAGTTGGTGTGGACTTGAATTCAGAAATGGGTTGATAATAGCAGTATTCTTTATGATGGTTAGTATGGATTTGTTAGGGGGAGAGGTCATGCTTTAGCCACCTGCTTATATACTGAAACAAGGTCATTAAAACACTGGATAAAAGCAATGAAGAGACAGTGCTATACTTGGATGAATTTTTCAAAAGTTTTTGATAGACTGCCACATGATAAATTGGTAGCTAAATCGAAACAGATCGGATTAACTAAAAGACTAATGAGTTGGATAGTTGATTTGTTGTCAAATAGACATTAGCAGGTTATGTATGCAGGAGTGGTATCCCAAAAGAAGATCACTAGTGGAGTGCCACTGGGATCTGTTTCAGGACCATATCATTTTTGTTTAACTTGCATGTTAATGACATTGGGACTAGCTTATCTGGAGTGTGCATCTATTTGTCAATTATGCAAAGTTGGTAAGAACTATGAGAAATAGAGCAGATGTGATGGCCTTGCAGGAGGATTTAAATAGGATATGTTGCAAAGTGCAAGGTCTTGAACTTGGCAATGGGGGAATTCTGAACAATGTGGAAGAGATGATAGATCTGGAAGTGATGGTGGACAGAGCCATGAAGTTTAGTGGTCATATTGCCAAAATTATAAGAACATCGCAATGGATTATGGCAATGATGAGGATATTCATATGCAGAAGTGAAACGGTTATGGTTCCCTTATATAAGGCTTTGATCAGGCCACATATTGTGTGCAAATTTATCTCCTGATTTTCAAGGGGATGAGGATCTATCAGAGAGAGTGAGAGAGAGAAAGAGAGTTCAGAGAAGGTTTACTATGTTCAGTGTCAGTGGTATTGTAGAATCTATTGGAGAGAGTCCAGAGAAGGTCTGGACTCTCTCCTTCTATGGAATGTCAGATAATGAGGAGAGATCGAGGAAATGAAAGTTGCAGTACCTTGTGAATAGAAGGAGAGAAGACAGGACTGAGACAAATAAGTTGGTGAGAGGTTTCAAAATTAATGTGGAAGAGATTTTTCATAGAGTAGAGAGAGAGACCAGGGTAGAACAAGAGACCAATTCTGGAAACTGTATAAGGAGGGTGTTAGTAGGGGAGTGAGAAGAAGGTTCTTTGCATGGAGAGTGATTGGTGAATGGAATGCACTGTCTCAGAGTGTTTACAGTACAGAAACTGTAAATGTGTTTAAGGCATAGTTTGATAATCTTTTTTGAATGAGAGAGTATGAACCAACCACGAGTCCTTTGACTCCTTGGAGGTCAGATGTTAATAATAATAAGTTAGTTTATTAACTCATATTCATATTTTGTTATGCAATCAATGAGTCTATTATAATTAGTTATAATGTAGTCATGTACACATAATATCTTAAATAGCATGGAATTAATTTTAGCATTAATCATATGGAATTTATTGTATGGAAAAACATGGGATCATAATAAGTAATGACATGTAAAGTAGTAAAATATTTGATTATATAAAAAAAAATCTTCTAATAATGTATAAAATACTGCAAAACAACACCAACCTTTTTAATATGTAAATGTATATCTTTTAGAATTATTTCATAGCCTTTCTTCACTCTTTTGGTGTTTCCATTAGCTAAGTATCCATTTTGAGATGTTTCCCTTGCTCCCTTTTCCATATTAAGTGATGCTTTTCCTTTATTGCACCTAAAAAGACCATTACTAACATCTTGGACAGTAGCTTTACAGGAATACTGTTTTGCAGATTTCTGCCGGCAAATTTCTCCACGACTTGTTTGCCAGCTGAGAGTAGCACCAGTAAGATGCAATGGACAATCAGTGTCTTTCAGTTTTCCTGAAGAAAAGTTTTGTACTTCACTGATGTGGATTATGCTCTATAATAAAAATAAGAAAGAAAATAATATTTGAAAAGGATTGTTCTGATATCAGAATGAAGCTAAATTTTTATTCAAAACAAAATCAATCACACACACATGCATGAGTACGTATACACACACATATATGTTAGCTGGTGTTTATGACATCCCATCCTTTGTGAATGTAGTTTGCTATACTTTGGGCAGATAGGCTGTCCTGGGTAAAAAAGAATTAATGAACACCAATACTACACTGAACACCTGAAACCTCTAAAGTATGGCCTGGTACAGCATAGCATTGATACTAAACACAGTATCTTGTTGAATGAAGCTTGTCTTGTCTTTGCATAGAAACAATTTTAAATATGAATGCCTTTTCAAAGAAAGTTGTGAAGCCCTTTTACACCAACCTAACTTGAGTTGCAATGATTATCTCTCTCTCTCAAAGGATGGGAAATTCTCATCTTATGTAAATATCAAAAATAGATTGTTGTTTCCATATGATGTACTAATATTTTCAGTATGAAATATCTGTGCTTTTCATTAAAGTTTATTACTGTAGTTACTATGCTGTTTTTGTTATTTTAAAATGATTTCCTCATCCTGGCATGCTAAGGTTCATTTCAGCATTACAATTATCCTCTGAGTTGTGCTTCCATTTATTGGCTACTAAAACTTCAAGATCCCTGGCCTTATCAACTTCTTTCAGTGTAAGCCAATGAATATAATATGACATTGGATATCTCATTACATCAAAGTGCATAATTTTATGTTTACTAACATTGAACTGGTAGCCATTTTTCACATATCCACAATTCCAGCCTGTTCAAAGCATTTTGTAAGCTGCATATCAGCTGTGTTCCAGATTACTCTGCCTATCTATGCAGAAATGCCTATCGATGAAAGGTGAAAAATACTGCATGAAAGAAAATATGAAAGAGTTATTGGAAGAAGTTAAAAAGAAGAGTGAGAGAGTAAAGATTGTGAGTATGATAGAGGCAATTTGAGGAAGAGTGCAATGATTGCATATGTTATGCAGGTTGTACATCTTATAGGTTGAATTTAATGGAAGAAGGGACTTTTAAATGATCATTGGAGTGAACTTAAATGAATTTGGAGTTATATTTTTTTTTAAAAAGAAAGCAGAATAAACTGTACATATGCAAGGGGTTGTTCTGATATCAGAACGAAACAAATTTTATGTATATACTAAGTGAATATACAGTAAGTATATACAGTATAAACTAAGTGGTTTGGAAGCCATGTCTTCTATCAGATAACTGTCGTGAATGAATAGGGAAATACAATAATCAGAATATTTATATAACAACAATTCATGGAGATAAAGTCAAATGAAAGTGAGCTAAGTTGCCCTGTTTTGTGCCAAACGATAAATGTCAGATGATTCACAAGTGTAATCTTCAAAAATCCGTTTGCTTATGTATTGCCAAAATTTCTTTCTTGGTCTTCTTTTGTGCTATTAGTTGGTCTGTAGATATTATTATTATCATCATCATCCAGATCTGCATGGAGTCAAAATATTCATCCTGGAAGGTCGTTTTTAGGAAACACAAAGTTTATCATACCACTCCTTAAACCCATTGACCGTTCCTTCTCTACCAATCTCCCAGGCAATGCATTCCACAGTTGAACTACCCTCCATGCAAAGAAACCACTCCTCACCCTCTTGCTCACGCCTTCTTTCGTAACTTCCAGGGAATGCCCCTTGTCATCACTCATTCCCGCTGTTCGACCAAGCGAAAGAACTCTGAAATATCTACCCTGTAACTGCCTCTCAACAGTTTAAAAGTCTCGATCATATCACCTCTCCTTCTTCTATCCACCAAACTCTGCAGTCCACATTCCCTCAGTCGATCCTCGTAACTGACATTGCACAGTCCTGAAACCATCTTTGTTATCTGCCTCTGTACCCTTCCACAGTTAATTTATCCCCTTCAAATCCTGGTGACCAAACCTGAAAATAATACTCTAAATGTGGTCTGATCAGGGTCTTATACAATGGAATGATCATTCTTTTATCTCTGCAGGTCAGTGTCCTTCTCAGTATTGCAGCAATCCTTTGGTTACCTTCACCACCTTTGCAATATGCTCCCAGAATTTCAGTTTTCTATCAATCATCACCCCTAGATTTCGTCTCCCCTACTTCCTTCAATACAGCTCCTGCAATCGAGTATGAAGCCTCCCATCGATGGTTCCAAAACTTCAAGACTTTACATTTTGCTGCATTAAACCGACATCCCCCATTTATTTGCCCATCTGTCTAGTTTATTCAAATCATCTTTCAGGGTTGCCACATCTGCACTATTACTGATAACCCTTCCCAGCTACACATCATCCACAAACAACTGAAATCCACTTGAAATCTATTGACAATGTCATTGATATAAAGGTTTAACAATACAGGTCCCAGTACTGAGCCCTGTGGAACACCACTTGTAACCTTCTGCTTCCTTGATTTTGCCCCAACATATACAACTCTCTGATACCTATCGGACAGCCAATCCTGAATCCAGCTGACCAACCTGACATCCAAACCCATCTGCTGCAACTTAAATATCAGCCTTAAATTCCTTTGCAAAATCTAAAAAAAATGGCAGTATATGCCTTTACCTCATCAACTGCTCTTGGAACTTTATTATAAAAGGCAATCATATTACTAAAGCAAGAGCACCCCTTAACAAATCCGTGTTAATTCTCACACATAACATTACCCTCATCTGCCCAATGCTGTATATAGTCCCTCACTAATTTTTCCAAGACCTTAATAACTACTGATGACACACAAACTGGCCTATAATTAGACACTTCCAGTCTGCTACCACCCTTGTGCAGCAGTAGTACTATCTTACTTTCCTTCCATTCCTTGGGTAACTTTCCAACAGCCAGACTTTTATTGAAGAGCCAGGTCAACGGAGCTGTCAGTTGTTTAGCACATTCTCTCAAAACCCATAGTGAAATACCATCCAGTCCCACAGCTTTATTGGTATCCAGAGTACTCAGTATTTGGAACACACTCTCCACTTGCACCTCTAAACCCTGAACCTGTCTTATCCCTTTAGTATTAAAACCTTCTTCTGTAGGATGAAATACTCCAATAAAGTTCTCATTGAACAACTCCACTATGTCCTCTGCATCAGTCGCTCTATTCCCATTTTTATCCTGCAATGTCATTCTGCCACAATCATTTCTCCTCCTACTGGCCACATAGCTAAAAAATTCCCAAAGATTTTCTTTGTAAATCTTTGCAAAAGTTGCTTCAATGAGGAACCGACTTTTGTGAAGGACTTTTGTCTTGTTCCAATGAACTCTATGTCCAGTGTTGATGGCATGCTCTGCAAGTCCAGACTGTTCAGGTTCAAGGTATTGAATATATGACTTGTGTTCTAACCGAATAAAAACAGATCTTATTTTTCAGAAATAAGATAACCCACAAGAACAAGTAATCTTTTAGACACCTGGATAACTGAGATGTGGAAGCTTGTCCTTTGGAGAAGTGAGAAAGGTGGAGATTTTTTCTGATGGGCTGAAAGGCAACAAAAATATTTAGCGGTTTAATACTTTTGATAGGCATTCACTAATGCCTTGCACATAAGGGATAGGAATGCGTAATAATCTTCCTCTTCAAATAAAGAAGAAATAACACGCATTCCTATCCTTTATGTGCAAGGCATTAGTGAATGCATAGCAAAAGTATTAAAACCAGAATATTTTTGTTGCCTTTTTGCCTACTTAGGTGGGGCCTTTTGGAATTGTCAGTTATCGTTTAATTAGCTTTTTACATGTGCTGAAGATGCCTGCGATACTCAGACAAAAATTCTACTAATAAATAATATTTTACGTGAGTTAACTCCGTTATTATAATTTTAAGTGATATGTCTACTCACAGTATTTTCTTACTGAAAGATGTGAAGTCTTATTATTATTCAGGCCTCCATGGAGTCAAAAGACTCATCGTGTGATTCGAATTAATGAAATGGACAACAGGTGAAAGGGGGTTTAATTTTCCTTGGAGACAGAAAAGCGAATAAATCCAATTTACAACAGACAGGCACAACTTGTGCAATGTGGTCCCTGAATTTTAAGTCCTTGTCCACCATCACCCTAGATCTCTCATCTCCTCTACTTCCGTTACAGTTTCCCCACCAAGTGTATACTTTGCATCCCATCGTTGCTTACTAAATCTCAAAACTTTACACTTTGCAACACTGAACTGACAGTTCCACTTACTTGCCCATTCATGCAATCTATTCAAGTCCTCTTGTAAGGCCATAACATCCGCTTGACTCAGCATTGCTCTCCCCAGTTTTGCATCATATGCAAACAACTGCATATTACTAGTTTAACCCATTCCAATATCATTAACATACAAATTGAAAAACAATGGTCTCATAACTGACCCCTGCGACCTTTCTCTTTCGTGATACCGCTCCCCCATATACAACTTTCCGATACCTATCCAACAGTCAGCACTGATGCAACTCAGAAGTCTGTTATTTAGTCCCATCTACTTCAATTTATATAAGAGCTTGTCGTGTGGCAATCTATCAAAAACATTTGCTAAATCTAAGTATATCACCGTATATGCATCTCTCCTATCAAAGGTATTTGTCACCTTTTTATAGTACATAAGTAAGTTGATGAAACATGATCTCTCCCTTAATAAACCCATGCTGATAACCACAGAGAATACTGCTCTTATTAATCCATTTCTGTATCCTACTTCTCACCAATCTCTCTAGATATACAGACTGGCCTATAATTTGAAGCTACAGCCTTATCACCACCTTTATGCAGTGGAACAATTTTGCCCTTGTTCAATTCCTTTGGAACCTGTGCTACTGTAAGACTTTCATTAAACAGGCATGTCAATGCTACTGTCAAATCCCTGGAACATTCCCTTAAGATGCGTGGTGATATCTTATCAAATCCTATTGCCATATTGACATCAAGGTTATTTATTTGCTCAAATACTTTCTTCTCACTCACAATTAAGCCATCCTCTTCTAAGTCCTCTACACTTAAGTTCCTCATGATTCCATCCTGATCAGGATGAAACACGGTTATAAATTGATCACTGAATACCTCAACAATGTTTTCTGCAGCAGTTACCATTCCAACACTTTCATCCATTAACTTCATCTTACCATGATCATTCTTCCTTGTACTTGCCACATATCTAAAAAACTCTCTAGGATTTTTCTTTGCCTGATAATATGCCAATTTCTGCTCATACTCTACTTTTGTTTTCCTTACTAACTGAGTCATTCTCTTGGCTTGTTCTTTATGCTCTTCATGTTACTGATTATTACTATTATTCATCTTTTACTTCTTCTTAATTCATTCATTTTACATATACCTTATTCAGCCTTTTGGTTCCTCATGGATCCAATCACTACCAATTGCCTTGTACTTCCTCCATAACATTTTTCTTTTCCACTACAGCTTGTTTGATTTCACTATTCATCCATTTCATTCCTACTCTATTTACTCACTTAACTGTTGGTATGTTGTTATACATTGCTTTTGTCAGATAGTGTCTGGTGAGTTTCCATGAATTGTCAACATCTTTTCTGCTCAGCTCATCTACCCAACATACTGATGCTAACTGACTACAGAGCCTCCTATAATTACCTGCTTTATACTTCCACATATAACCATTTTTTGGCAGTAACCTTTTCTTGTTAACTACAATCTTCATCACTTAGAGGTATAGTATTACAGTATTTTAGCTGCAATACCATACCTCTCTTTTCAGTCTGACCACTCCGATTTCCTTGATCCTATCTCTGATTTTCATTCCTACCTGTCTCATCCTCATCTTTATGTGGTCCATCATCTTGTGCTGCTGCAACCACATCTTCAACCTCATATCCATCATTTTGGCAGTAACCTTTTCTTCTTTCATCACTTACTAAACAAGTACCATATGATCACTCTCTCATCATCTGATTGCAGTGTAAACACCTCATTAACAACTACATCTTGTGAAGTTATCACGAAATCCTAAACATTAAAGCCTCTAGTTGCTTCAGTCACATGCTGCTTAAGATATTTTTGTCTCAGAAATTCAACAAACTCACTCTCCTTGTTCCTGTACACTATTTCCTCCTTTCATTCTATATTCCTGCAATTAAAGTCTCCTATCAGGATCACCTTCTTTTTACATGTATGATTAATTTGCCTAAACATTTCACAATCAGTATTCACTGCATTCCCTCATATATAACAGCATCCTATCAGATATACTACTAGCCTGCTAATTTCAACTTCACACCACACAGAATCAAATCTGTGCATCACTATCAACTTCCACACTTTGTGGACACAATTGCTCCCAAATCATTAACAGCATTTCCTCTCTTCTTTTCACATTTCCATCCTTCCAGAAAATTATATATCCTTCTATTTCTATTCCTGACATCACATTCTCCTCAGATAACCAAGTTTTACTTATTCCAATTATCTTTGGGCATACTGACTCAATCAATGCAACAAACACAGCTCTCTTGTTTAGAATACTCCTTAAATTTGCGTACAAACATAACAATCCCTGTGTCTTTAAGGCCATTCTACCAACACCCAAGTTCTCTATTCTAGTTACAATACTTCTCTCTCTCTTCGGCCTGACCACTCCGATTTCCTTGATCTTGTCTCTGATTTTCATTCCTACTTATCTCATCCTCATCTTTCCATCGTCTTGTGCTGCTGCAACCACATCTTCAATCTCATATCCATCTTAATCCTATTGCACAATCCGTATAGTTGCGATATCCTGCTTCACAAGTAGACTGACCATTTACTACATTAACTTCTTGACTCTGTGCTTTCTCAGAAAACAACAGCCTTTCTAAATGCCCAACACCAAACCCATTAAAATGTAATCCTTCAACTTTAAACCATTCTAACTTTCCTTCAAATTCACACCACAGATTTACAAACTGAACCCCCTTTGCCTCACACAACTCAGCCATCTTTGCTGAGTTGTGTTGCATTCATTATCTCTGCTCTCCTTCTCAATTCACTGTTGTCATATCTGGGCAGCATAACTACGACTTTTCCAACAACTTCCTCAAGTCTCTATCAACAATCTTTTTTTCCCCAACTAAGTCATTTATGCCCATGACTATCACTAATTTTGATGTCAGGTCTTTTCTTTTCTGCAACGCATGAATTATTTGCTTCATTGTTCACCAGCAAAGGATGTTTTGTGCACTTTATTAGTCATCACACCTCTAATGATCAAGTCCCCATACAATGATATACGACTTTCCTTTGACTCCTTCTTCATAATACTAGCTTCCTCCTCATTCTCATCAGCCAATCAATTCTTTTGATGTTTATTATCCTTATCGAAATGTTTCATTTCACTTTTCATTTTCACTAATTCTTGCCTAAGCTCTTTGACACTTGCTCCCATTTCTAATTACTATAATCTATCAAGACACTTTTCACATACATTAATGCTTTCCTTCTTGTAAAATCCAAGGTATAGCTAGATCTTCGTACTGAAAGCATGCTGTTGACATGCATTTTTTTATGGATGCCAATTTTAGAAGCAGTACAAACAAACAAGAAGCAAAACACAATATAAACAACAAAAAATTCCAACAACAATTTTAAACCTCTATTTATCCAATAGCTAAATAATTAAATAAATAGCATATTTTCTTGGTATTGTAAATTAACAGCAAAAATCAGAGAGGAATGAAGTCATTTGGCTGTATCAAGTTATTGAAAATTGAAGGTGAAAATTACTGTTAACAAATTTCTTAATTGCTTTTCTAGTGGATAATTCATTATAAATTCTGAAAAGAAAAACCATACCTGCATCCTTTGGAAGGAAACTTTGGCTTCAGCTATGGCTTTTACAGCATAAGGCAGTGTTCCAATTGAGAACTGGAGGGCTGAGAACACAGTAAAGACTGTGAAGGCACGTGGGGCAGTGAGAGGATGTCCACTCAGTGTGTGACCCAAAAATGTGGCAACTGCTGCCATTATCACAATGTTAGGTGAAATAGTAGAGGCCAAACTCTGGAGAAACATACCTTTTTGGAGAACATTTTTTTCTTTCTCCCTTATATCTACAGAAAAAAACATAATATTTTTATATGGCTTATTTATAACCAAATATAAAATTTCCTGAATATGACAGAGAAATGTCCAAGATCAAGATGTTACTATTCTCATCATCCCTACCATTATGAAGAAATGTAAAATTATTATTATCATTATTACGTGACACCTCCAGGAAGTCCAAAGACTCATCAAGGGAGGGCACCTAGGCTACAATTCTCTGTCTCCATCACTCAATCCACTAACTGCAACGCACTACCACTACACTGATGCCATCTACTGCCCACCACCACCACTAGTATTTTTACAGACAATCACAAACATCCATGCCCATGGCAGGATTTGAACCCACAGCATTCTGGCTGGAGAGTGTGGATGGTAGCGACTATGAAATGTATAATCAAATTAACCAAGCAAATAAGAACAGAGTGATCATTATGGGTGATTTAAATTATGGCAATTATCGGCTGTAATATGTCCTGAAGAGGAAATGGGTTCTGCAAGTCTCTTGATTATTACGTCTACTGGTTTATTAGTAAACTGTAGTAAGTTCCTTCAGGCTGCTTACCTGCATATATTTCAAGATTTCCTGTGTAAATTACTTTCGAATTGACCATAGCAAAAATTTTTATTCGATATTTATCGGGCTTTAATGGAATATATAGTGTCTAAACCAAAATTTGCCTAAAAACATTTCATCTATTGTTACATTATGTCCCACAGAGTAGCATAATTTACAATTTTCTACAAATGGTGAGAAAATGTCTCTCACAGCCCCTAATTTGTCTTATTTTTTTTCTTCTGTAAGAAGAAGAAAAATTAGAGCTGGATGACAGACTAAATAAAAATAAGGAGAGCAAAAATGAAAGGAGATAAGAAATGCAGAAGAAAGTGGATAAGAGATTGTGAAATGTATAGCAATAGTGAATGTCAGACATGAAAATATGGTGGGAATAAAAGGATGAGTGGCAGGCATAGGAACATGGATAATAGAAAAGTTATGGGCGGGAGTGAGAATGTTGGAAATCAAACAGTAATTGGTATGAATGTGAAGGTAAAGTGAGGGCAGTAATGGTATGCAAGGCTGAATAGAAAAGAAAATTCTGTATGATAATGATTCAATGATTTGAAAGATGCAAAACAGTGATGTGTACAAGGAGCACATGTTCTGAAGATATGCCTGAGAGTACTATTATGGCCATAGAACAGCAATGCAGATGTGGATGAAATGAAAACAGCAATGAAATAGCATTAATATGCATTCTGGCAATGCACTACTTCATTTAGTTGCAAATGGCAGATGTTTATTTGATCTACTCCAGCTCAAAATCTCCTTATTAAATTTTACTGAATTCATTTGCTGTCTCTATCATTCTTCTAACAATGATACCACTATGATGTCGTTGACTATCAACTTCTAAAGCTGAAATTTCTGCAGTCAAACTACCAAATAGTCAGATCTTCCTTGGGGTACTTCAACAACCCAAATGATTTCCCTTCTCTAATTCCACTGATCAAGTGGGCAGGGATTTCAGGCGGACAAAATTTCAGGCCGGCTGGGGCATCACCCGGTTAAACAAGGCCCCCGTTGTTTTCACCAGAGAACCAGGGTGAACGGCGAAAAGTCAGCTACTGGAACAAATCTGAAAGCACACCCCAACTCAACATCACCAGAGTTAAAGATTGGTACTATCAACATAAGAAGCCTGAATGGCAAAGAAATGAAGCTAGCTGAGGAATTAGATAAGTACAAGATCAACATAATAGGGGTGACTGAAACAAAAAAGACAAAAACTGGTGAGATCTTACTGAACAATAAATACAAACTGTTATATTCAGGAAATGACAATCAAGGAAAAGAGGGAGTAGCCATGGTATTCAACACAGAATACGAGGCTAATCTTCTTGAGTGGCAGGCAGTTTCAAGTAGAGTGATGTGGGCAAATATCAGAATGGGGAATTGGACAATGAGACTTATTTGTGCCTATGGTCCCACAGAAGTTCTTCCTCCACTTGTACCTCTACTAAGGTACAAGTGGAGGAATTTTTTGATGCTTTAGAAAAAAGCAACTGACACAATGAAAAAGGAAAAGTTGGTCCTTGTTGGAGATCTAAATAGCAGAGTAGGAAGTGATTGCCAGACATATAAAAATATTTTGGAAAAATTTGGAGAAAAGAGCAAAGCAAATAATAATAGCAAATACCTGTTGGATTTCTGCTCAGGACATGGACTGGTTATTACTAACACAATGTTCCAACATAAAAATGTGCACAAATTCACATGGAGAGAAGAGGCAAGGAATAAGAAAAGTCTCATTGACTATGTTATTGTTGATAGTGATGTTTTCTCCCTGGTGCAGGACACTAGAGTGTACAGAGGGTTTGAAATTGGAAGCGATCACTATTTAGTCTTGAGCAGGATAAAATCGAATTTCATATCGAAAAGAATAACATGTAAGAAAGTTTTAAAGCAAATAAAAGTTGAGCAGCTCTCAGATGTGAACTGTAGACTAAAATACACAAACATGATTGAAGAAAAAATGAAAGAGTTTGAGAACAGGAACCAAACCTTGGAGATTCAGTGGCAAGCCTTGAAGAAAACCCTGATTGATTCAGCAAGAGAAGTATGTGGTAAGGTTGTCTAGAAGGATAGAAAAATCAGAACTCCATGGTGGACACAAGAAGTTAAAGAGGCAGTGAAGGAAAAGATGAAAGCATATCAAAAGTTCCTGGCAAATAAGTCAGCTTGTGCTCTTAGAGAATAAAGAGACAAATGTAAGAAAGCTAAATACTGTGCAAAACTAGCTAAACAAAAGTCATGGGAAGACTTGGGCAAGAACATAGAAAATAAATATCAAGGTGGTAAGATATTCTGGAGATTGTTCAAGAAGCTTAGAATTGGAGGAAAGAGTGCTGTAAAAGGAGTTAGAGATGATAAAGGTGACAAGAAAACAGGAGAAAAAGATATCCTTGAAGTATGGAGTAATTACTTCAAAAAATTGCTAAATGAAACAAGCAGTGATAGGACAGTGGTAAAAAACATCAACAGGCATACAGTCAGGAATACATATCCATACTTGAAGTAGAAAAAGCCATCAAAGGCTTGAAATGTGGAAAGGCAGCAGGAGGAGACGATATTCGACCAGAAATGCTGAAGTATGGTGGTATAAAAGTCTTACAGTGGCTGCACTGCATAGTTCAAAAAGCCTGGATAGAGGGATGAATTCCCAATGATTGCAGCAGAGCTTTAATAGTACCCATATATAAAAAGGGAAATAAAACTGAATGTGAGAATTACAGAGGTATTTCCCTACTCAGTGTTCCTGGCAAGATCTATGCAAGTATGCTTGAGAAACGGTTGAGAAGAATTGTGGAAGAAAAGCTTGGTGAAGAACAAGCTGGATTCAGGCCAAATAGAGGCTGTCAGGATCAGATCTTCACTTTACGACAAATAGTTGAGAAAGCATGGGAATATAACAAAGATCTGTATTTAAGTTTTGTCGATCTGGAAAAGGCATATGACAAGGTGCCAAGGCAGAAGCTATTCAATACGCTACAGTTATATCAAGCAATACTTAGTCTTTATTTGAGTTTGTAAGTCAGCAGTTAGAACTGAAGGAAGTACAGGAAGATATTTTAATGTTAAATCTAGTGTGAGACAAGGATGTACATTGTCCCCTCTGTTATTCATTATCTATATGGATCGCATTATGAAGAAGAGTGGTATTAAACATGATATCAGAATTGGAGATGTTAATGTCAGATCTTTGCTTAATGCAACGATGTTATACTTCTAAATAAATCCACTACAAGTTTGCAAGATTCCCTGACTAAATTGAATAACTGTTGTAATAGATATGGTATGAAGGTCAGCATTAAAAAGACAAAGACAATGAAAATAGGTAGAAGTGTTGAAAATGTCAACTGATTAGAGGCAAGAACAGATGGCATCAATGGCAATATCATATTAAAAACGAGGATATTAGGAAAGAACTTGTCGGCATCCAGGAATTCGTTAGCAGAGCTAATCTCAAGTGGTATGGTCATCACTTAAAAAGAATGTGCGAGAAAAGATTAGCAAAACAAGTGTTCTCTGCCAGGTTGGCAGGAAAACGACCCAGAGGAAGACCAAGATATAGGTGGATTGATATGGTACAATGTGCATTAGATGATAGAAATATAAGATATGATAATGATAATATTGGAGTCTTGACAGGTAACAGACTGATTTGGAGGAAAATTGTAGATAGGAAGTTAGTAATGATATAAATTTTTCATGTAGTACTATCATATCCTGTACACCCCTTGAAGGAACATGTCAGGAATTTGATGATGATGATAAAAAAAAAAAAATTAAAGGATGTGTTAAAAAAGAAAATCTAAAAGAAGAAGAAATAATAAAAAATGTAATGTAAAAATGTAGAAGGTTGTGGATCATCATTATGAAGACTCTTTAGGCTTAGAAGAGTTTATAGACTATTAAGAACCATCTTGTGCTAAGAAAGGGAAAGGAAGAGATGCAATTAAAGAAAAAATAATAAAGTTTACTGACTCAAAGTTTTCTCAGTATGATTATCATCTTCATGAAAAGAAATTGCCTAAGTGTGTTTTGAATGTAGACACATTGAATCAGCTTAAAGCTCAGTTGGATGAGCATTGTGTGCAATAGTTTGTACCTCCCACGATGACTCTCCAACTCTATGGTGATCAGATGTTAATAATTTGAATGCAGAAGAGTGCAGAAATTTGGAGGGACTATTGTTTTCTGGATAAGTGAGTGTGTTGGGATAAGGTATCTAGAATTGCAGAGATGGATTGTGTGAGGCCTCACATAACCTCGTGTGAGGATAGTGCCTTGAGAAATAAGTGGGTGTACGCTATATTACTGAGCTAGGTTGAGTATGAGGGGAGTTATAATGGCTATAACAATGCTGGCAATACACTGGTTTTTCTGTATACAAATGCTAAGAGCATTAGCAATAAAGGGAATGAGTTTGTAGCAGTAATTGGCTCAGTCTCTTCAAAGGATACTGATATCAGTGAAACTGGGAAGAGGAGATAGCACACAGTAATAAGAGAACTAAATTTTTGGATTTCTTGAGGAACAACTGTCTTATGAAGCATGTAGTGGAGCAAACATGAGGATTGAGAGTTTTGAATTTGGTCATTGATTGCATCAGAGGATCTGACTGTGAATGAGATGGCATAATTGTCCCCCCCCATTGGTGAGAGTGACCATGTAGTCCTGATTTGAAGGATGAAGAGGTATCAAAACAGAAGGATGTTATGTGGAATTATAAGGCAGGTGTGACTCTCATAGACTTATAAACCAGCTTGCAGCAGTGAAATGGATGAAAGAATTTAAAGGAAGGGGGGGATCGATAGCGCATGAGAGATACTCAAGAAAAAAATGTTGATAGCAATGACAGACTGTATACCTCAAATGAAGAAGATAAAGTAATTTGGAGTCAAATGGATGACAAAAGGAATAAAAGAGAATTGCAGAAGAAAAAGAGATTATGGAAGGCACATAAAGAGAGAGGGAGAGCAGTTTCATAAGGAATATAAGGCTTAGGCTAGGAAAGCGACTAGTATTGTAAGGAAAGAAAAATTAGAATATCAGAGGAAACTGGCTGCAATCCAAGGAGAATCTCAAGGAGATATTTTTCTATGTTGCGAGTAGGAGAAAAACTCATATACAGAATTGAGCAGATAAGGGAAAGATTATTTATGCAGGCTAGCATGGATTTGTTAAAGGGCACGCATCATCATCATCAAATTCCTGCCATGTATTCCCTCAAGGGGTGTACAGGATATGATAATATTACATGAAAAATTTATATCATTACTAATTTCCTGTCTACAATTTTCCTCGAAATCAGTCTTTTCCTTCTAAAAACTCCAACATTAACAAATCTTATATTTCTATCGTCTAAGGCACTTTGTACCGTATCAATCTACCTATATCTTGGTCTTCCTCTGGGTCGTTTTCCTGCCAACCTGGCATGGCAGAGAACACTTTTTGCTAATCTTTCCTCGCCCATTTCTGTTTAAGTGACCATATCACCTGAGATTAGCTCTGCTAACGCATTCTTGGATGCTGACAATGTTAAGTTCTTTTGTAATATCCTCGTTTTTAATATGATATTGCCATTGATGCCATCTGTTCACGCCTATTATCTTTCTTAGGACTCTCTCATATCTGCGGTCCCTGGTCTTTGGTCAAGTGTCTTACTTCTGACCCAGATAATTATATGTATATAGCTAATTTAGTGATCCGACTAATTTCTCTCTTATTCCACATGAATTTATTCAATTGACTTCTTACCATACCATCTCTGTTGATTTGGTTGTCTATTTCCATATCTAATTTACAATCTTCACTAAAAATCGTGCCTAAGTAGCTGAAATGTTTTACTTGTTCCACAGGCTCTCTGTTCACAACGCAGTTGAACACATTTTCACAACACATTTTCAACGATTCTGCCTATTATCACTGTCTTTGTCTTTTTATTGCTGACCTCAACACCATATCTATCCTTCATACCTCTATACAACAGTTATTCAATTTAGTCAGGGAATCTTGTAAACTTGTAGTGGATTTATTTTGAAGTATAACATCGTCTGCATAAAACAAAGAGCTGACATTAACATCTCCAATTTTGATATCATGTGTAATACCACTTTCCTTCATAATGTGATCCATATAGATAATGAATAACAGAGGGGATAATGTACATCCTTGTCTCACACCAGATTTAACATTAAGCCATCTTCCTGTACATCCTTCAATTCTAACTGCTGACTTACAACTCAAATAAAGACTAAGTATTGCTTGATATAATGCCCCATTGACACCATATAACTGAAGCGTATTGAATAGCTTCTCTCTTGGCATCTTGTCATGTGCCTTTTCCAAATCGACAAAACTTAAATACAGATCTTTGTTATATTCCCATGCTTTCTCGACTATTTGTCGTAAAGTGAAGATCTGATCCTGACACCTCTATTTGGCCTGAATCCAGCTTGTTCTTCACCAAGCTTTTCTTCCACAATTCTTCTCAACCGTTTCTCAAGTATACTTGGATAGATCTTGCCAGGAACACTGAGTAGGGAAATACCTCTGTAATTCTCACATTCAGTTTTATTTCTCTTTTTATATATTGGTACTATGAGAGTTCTACTCCAATCATTGGGAATTCTTCCCACTGTCAAAGTCTTCTGAACTATACAGTGCAGCCACTGTAAGACTTTTATACCACCATACTTCAGCATTTCTAGTCGAATATCATCTACTCCTGCTGCCTTTCCACATTTCAAGCCTTTGATGGCTTTTTCTACTTCAAGTATGGATATGTATTCCTGACTGCATGCCTGTTGAGTGTTTTGTAGCACTGTGCTATCACTGCTTGTTTCATTTAGCAATTTTTCAAAGTAATTACTTCATACTTAAAGGATATATTTTTCACCCATTTTCATGTCACCTTTATCATCCCTAATTCCTTTTACAGCACTCTTTCCTCCAATTCTAAGCTTCTTCAACAACCTCCAGAATATTTTGCCACTTTCTTGATATTTATTTTCTATATTCTTGCCAAAGTCCTCCCATGACTTTTGTTTTGCTAGTTTTACACAGTGTTTTGCTTTCTTACATTTGTCTCTGTATTCTCTGAGATCACAAGCTCACTTATTTGCCAGGAACTTTTGATATGCTTACTTCTTTTCCTTCACTACCTCTTTAACTTCTTGTGTCCACTATGGAGTTCTGATTTTTCTTTACTTGCAGACAACCTCATCAAATGCCTTTCTGGCTGAATCAATCAGGATTTTCTTCAAGGCTTGCCACTGGATCTGCAAGGTTTGGTTCCAGTTCTCAAACTCTTTCATTTTTTCTTCAATAATCTTTGTGTATTTTAGTCTACAGTTCACATCTGAGAGCTGCTCAACTTTTATTCCCTTTAAAACTTTCTTATATGTTATTCTTTTCAATATGAAATTCAATTTTATCCTGCTCAAGACTAAATAGTGATCACTTCTAATTTCAAATCCTCTGTACATCCTGGTCTCCATCACCAGGGGGAAAACATCACTATCAACAATAACATAGTCAATGAGACTTTTCTTATTCCTTGCCTCTTGTCTCCATGTGAATTTGTGCACATTTTTATGTTGGAAAATTGTATTATAATAACCAGTCCATGTCCTGAGCAGAAATCCAACAAGTACTTGCCATTATTAACTTTGCTAAAGGGCACTCTTATTTTAGTAATCTGGTTACCTTCTACAACAGAGTAATAGACGAAGGTAAGGAACACGCAGTCATTTTTTTTATATTTTCCCAAGGCATTTGACAGGTTGCCACATGACATGTTGATTTTTAAGTTTCATCATATAGATTTCAGTATCAGGTTAGTGGATAGTATTGGTGATTGGCTCTCTGATAGATATCAGAGAGTTGTATAATAAGGGTGGAGTTCCACAGGGTTCAGTGCTGGGACCACTGAGACCTCCCTGTAGTCCTGTGACAATATCATTGTCACAGGACTACAGGGAGAGTTCAGTTTGCAGATGATGTGAAGCCTTGGAGGGTTATTAGAAGAGTGCTGATGTTTTGGCTCTTGAAGAGGATTTGAATAACCTGGAAGGGTGGGAAAGACATGGGAATGTCAGTTTGCATCTAAATATAAGGTTTTAAAATTTGGGATCCACAGAAGGGATGCTTCATACTCACTTGGTGTAGTTATACTGGAAAAAAGAGGAAGAAGCTATGGTTTTGGGGTGATTGTGGATAGAGATTTAAAGTTATGTGGACATATTGCAAAGGTTGTGAACATATCTCAGAGAATTGCAGCAATGTTGAGGAGAATATCAGAGATAAAAGTGTGCTGGTCTCCCATTGTATAAAGCTTTGATCAGACCACATCTGGAGTTCTGTGCTCAAAATCTGGTCACCGGGATTAGAAGGGGATGAAGTAAACTTGGAGAGGGTGCAGAGATAGATAACAAAAATGATGTTAGGACTGTACAATGTTGATTATGAGGATAGAGTGAGGCCATGAGACTGCCAAGTTTGGTTAGGTGGAAATGGGATGGGGGATATGATTGATACATTTAAGATGTTGAAGGATTATTATCGTATTAACACTGAGGAAATTTTTCATACGGTGGAACAAGGACAAGAGGTCATCTCTGGAAGTTACAAAAGAAAGTGGTGATTAAAAAGGAAATAAGTAAGTTTTGTGCATGGAGAATGGGTAGGAGAATGTGATGTATCACCTCTCAAGCGACACATTTCACTCTTTTCTGGACTGACTTTCCAACATATCCTCATTGCCATGAAAACCAGGGGATCAAATCTGTGCATAATAATCCATATGAGGCCTGATCAAGGCCTTATAAAAGGGAACTAGAATTTCTTTATTTCTACAAGTAAGGTCCTCTGCATCATTGCCATAATTTGATGTGATGTCTTCACAACTTCTGTAATGTGATCTCTGAACTTCAGATTCTTTTCCATCACCATTACAAGTTCTCTTATTTCTCCAACTTCCTCCAAAATCTCCCCACCAAGTGTATACTTTGCATGGCATTGTTGACTACCAAATTTCATAACCTTACATTTGGCAACATTAAACTAACAATTCCATACTGTTGCCAACTTCAGTATTCAAGTCCTCATATGAGGCCATAACAACTGCTTGATTCCTCATAATTCTCCCCAGTTTTGCATCATCTGAAAGCAGTTTTATACCTCTGAATCAAAAAATAAGAATAATCAAAGAAAATGTGTTGAATGATTTGCAATTCTAATTTATTGCACAGAAAATAATTATTACTAAATATGAAATTAGTATAATCTAAATATATGTACTTTGTAGATTACATAACCATATAAATGCATAAAAATGTAATATAAATTATAAGAAAATGTTATTTGAAAACATTCACAAAATTAAAATACTTTTTAATGTGATTCAAAATATTAGAATAATGTGAAAATAAATTCCAAAAAATTACAATCAGAGGGTACATGATAATTTTCAGACTGTTTGTAAACAGTTGGGCATATTATTTACTAGCGGTTAACAGTTCTTTTTATCAAAATATGCACATATGGTTGCAGACTAGAAACAAGCTCATTTTTGTTTCTTGGAGAACTTCTTGAATATGTTTCTTCGTAATTCCCTATAAATTGTCAATGGGTTCAAATCTGGTGAGTTTGCAGGCCAAGGAATTACACTGATTGGCCCTTCTTTGAGCCATTTAGTAGTGGTCTTGGAAGTGATAATAAGCTGAATCTTGCTGAAAAAGGAAATTATGATGACATAAATCTTCCGATGCCGGTAACATAAAGTGCTCAAGAATTTCTTGACACACTTTGGAATGACTATTTTGCATCCAATACAAAGCCTACATGGACCCTATACGATGATAAAAGCCCATAGTGTGACAAAGGTTGCAAATTTCACCAAAAATTTCATTCTTTATTAAATGTTCCTTGCGTAAGATGGCAATCATGTATCCCTTAATGACCATGTAACACACAAAATATACTTTATTATTATTACCCAAGACCTCATGGAGTCAAAGACTCACCTAGGATGTCCTTTTATCATACACACAGCTCATCATACCATGCTTTAAACACACTCAAATTCTTTGCAGACACCACACTCTCAGGGAAAGGCATTCCAATCATTCACAACTCTGTATGAAAAAAAACCTGCTTCTCACTCTCCTCCTCACACCTTTATACACTTTCCAGGGATGACCTCTGGTTCTCTCCTGATCTCCCACTATTTACTGTAGAATCTCTCCAGCATTTATCCTATAACAACCCCTTAATAACTTGTATGTCTCTATCATATCTCCCCTCTTCCTCCTCTCCACTAGACTCTGCAAGATGCATATTCTTGATCTTTCCTCATGCTCGACATTCCAGAGGTTAGAAACTACCTTAGTCAGTCGCCTCTAGACCCTTTCCAACATCTCTTCGTTCTTCTGAAAACCAGGTGACCAAATCTGAGCACAATAGTTCATGTGTGGCCTAATCAAAGCTTTATACAATGGAACAAGAATCTTCTACTTCTAGAAGTCAGAGTCCTTGACATCATTCCCAGAAGCATTTTCAGATCCTTATCCACTATCACCCCAAGATCTCTTATTAGCTCCACCTCTGACAATATATCCTGATGATGCATAAATTCTCCATCCCATTTTTGTTTTCCAAATTTTAAAACCTTTAATTTTGTAACATTGAACTCACATCCCTATTCCCATACCCAATTACTCAATTTATTCAAGTCTTCTTGTAAGGCCACAACATCTCTACTCTTCATGGTTCGTCCCAACTTTGCATCATCTGGAAACAAATGAATATCTCCATCCAAATCTTCACCAATTCATTAATATACAAGTTAAACAGCAATGGCCCTAAAACAGACCTCTGAGGCACACTACCAGTAACTTTCCTTTTCCTGGATATTGCTCCCCCATTCACAACTTGTTGATACCTATCAGATAGCCAGTCTCCAATCCAATGCACCAATCTAATATCCAGCCACATCCAATCCAGTTTGACTATCAACTTATCATGCAGTAATCTATCAAAAGCCTTTGCAAAATCTAAGAATATAAGAACTGTGTATCCTTCTCCTCTGTCCATGGAAGCAGTCATCTTATTGTAATAAATAAGTAGAATACTAAAACATGATCTCCCTTTAGTAAATCCATGCTATCCAAGAAAGATAATACTGTTGTTGTCAATTCTGAATCCTAGTTCTCAGAAGCTTCTCCAACCACTTAACTACAACACCTGACACACAGATAGGCCTATAGTTTGATGCTTGAGTTCTATCACCTCCTTTATGAAGTGGCACAATCTTGCCCTCCTTCCATTCCTTAGGGACTTGACCGAGTGCAAGACTTGTATTAAAAAAATATGTCAAGACAGGTGTCAACTTGATGGCACATTCCTTCAGAACAAGTGGTGATATATTATCAAGTCCCACAGCCTTATTTACATCTAGTTTGCTCAACTCCCCATACACCTCTTGCTCACTTACAGTTAGTTTCTCTTCCCCATCATCAACTGCTCCCAATCTCTCCATGAAGTAATATTCACAAGATTTGAAGACCTTTATGAACTGCTCATTAAGTATCTCCACCACACCTTCTGCAACAGCTGTCTTTATACCATTTTCTCCTATCAATGTCATCCTTCCATAATCATTCTTTCTTTTGCTGGCTAAATATCGAATGAACTCCTTAGGATTCTTTTTGGCTTCATTAGCTAATTGCGGTTCGTACCTCTCTCTCTTTAGCTACCCTCACCAACCAAGTCACCCTCCTTGCCTGGTCTTTGTAGCCCTCATGGAATTGGTTATTTCCACTTCTCTTATGCTGCCTCCACAATGCCCTCTTTTTCTGTATCGCATGCTTAATCTCTTTATTCATCGATCTCACACCTACCTTATCTAACCTTCTCACCCTTGGAATACACTTAGACATTGCATCTACTAGATTTTTTGAAAATCTCCCAAGCTGCATTGATCTCTTTTCCAGCTAACTCCTCATTCCATGCTACACCTGCAGTCTCATGATCTCTTCATAATCACCCCCTTGTAGTTCCACATATATCCTTTTCTTACACAGGTCCTCACACTGCATTGATATCTCCTAGAATGCTTCTTTCTAAATACAAAAAATTTCTGACTGAACAATAAAATTTCCACAATACAATATTAGAAAGCATTTGGATGTCATGTTGCTGGCTTTCAACTCCATATTTTTTTCTAACCTTCCATAAATGGTATTTTTATTCATTAATTATAAAAATCAAAATTCTTCTCCCATTGCTGGCAGGTGGTGGGTATTGTAAAAAAATAACCCATTCTGTTGTAAATAGTGTAATGCCCAACACACTGGAACATAATATGTTCCAAATATACAGAGCAAGAGGGCAGCTGTGGAATGCATGTTCTACTGTTTCTAATTGGTAACAGATGTCACAGATTGATTTCCGATGTTAAAGTACCTCAATTTGATGGTATTGACTGGAAGGCAGCCATATGCAATTCTTCAAGTAAGATCCTTTCTGTTAGGGTACCCTTGGAACTTCATCAAGTTTTGAAACAACTGTGGAACTTCGCAGCAAAAGAGATTAAAGATTTCTTTATACCAAATTTTACTTTTTTTTTTAATGGAAAGAATGTCAATTCCAGAGTGTTGTAGCAGTCTTAGAGTTAAACACAGAGTGTTGTAGTATTCAGGAACAATCTCAGCTTTTTGACCTTTATAATTATTAACTCCAAACAGGGGAAGATGAAAACCCAGGTAGTACCAGAGAATGTCAGCACATGTGTTATTAGTTTGCAATATTTTATGGATTTTTGAAGCTGTATTGCTTAAATAGCAGAATTTTAGGACTGGAAGTTCAAATCCTCCATGCTTCATTGATAGTTGAAGAAATTCCTTTTTAACTTCTTGGTATCGGCTGGACCAAAAAAATTGTAGAGGTTTACTATATAACTGCTTTTCTTCAGCTTCTGTGATGTCTATAATATTTATTAAGTACAACTGAGCAGGAAAGACTATGGTTTTGAGTACTGTGGCTTTAGAAGAAAAGGAGAGCGGCCCTATTTTCCAGTTTTAACATTCCAAAGTTCTTGTATATAAGTTCTTGGATTGATAACATTGGGTAAGTGGAGAAGAGAATTCCAAGTATAATGCAGGGTTCTCTCTTTGGGGTTAGTTCAAAAGGAATGCCTCCAAGATCTCATGTTCCATAAACTTTTAATTTTGCCTTGTCTGCATTATTAATTAATCTGCTGATTTTGCTGAATTTTTCCAAAATACCAAAAAATATATATTATTATTATTACATGATACCTCCAGAGAGTTCAAAGACTCATCGTGGGAGGGCACCAACTCTCTATCACCACCACCACCCAATCTACCAACTACAACTACTTTCACCATCTACCGCCGACCATTACTACTAGAATTTTCACAGACAAGCACACACATCCATGCCCCCAGTGGGATTCGCACCCGCAGTCTTCTGGCTGGAGAGCAGATATGCTCACCATTCAGCCAACCAGGCTGGCATATGGAATCATTATCCTTCAAAGAAGTTCCGACTATATCATCGGCATATGCTAATACCTTATTTTCCTTGTCAGTTAAAGGAACTGTTATTCCTCGCACAGCATGTGTATTGTTGACTTGTTGTAAGAAAGGTTCAAGAACCAATGCAAAGAGCAGTGGACTGAGAGGGTGACCTTGCTTGACTCCTTTTTGAATTTTTACTTGGAATTTTTAAGTGGATTAGATCATGTAGCAGAAATAGATTAAATTCTACTGCTCAATCTGGTGCTCCATACACCTGTATGCTTTTAATTATATATTTCATTCCCACTTTGAGCCTGTTATTGATAATGCAGAAAAATATCTTGTAGTCAGTATTAGATAGAGAAATAGGTTTCCAGGTGCTGATTAAGGTGTGATCTCTGTTAGGTTTAGGAATGAAGACCATATGGCTTGCTACAAATTTACTTGGTATGTGTCCTGATGAGAGAAAGGTATTAAATAGTGTAACTAGAATGGGAAGAATAAAATCCCAGGCCTCTCGATAAAGTTCTATCCCTAGACCATCAAGGTCCTGGGGATTTTCTTTTCTGGCATTCTTTGTAGGCTATGGAACTTCAGATGCTATAATGGGTCTGTCAAACCCATCTTGGATATGAACAGGAAAGCCATTAATGTTCCAAGAGTTATAATTTCCAACAGTACTATTGTCTTCAAACAGATATTTGAAGTGTTTTTGAAAGGAGTCAAGGATGTCTTTAGTGGTAGACATGTCTTCTCCATCAACAAAAATTTGAGTGATAGTTCATTCTTTGCGAAATTTTGTAAATTATCTATTTAAGAATGCAGCTGAAGGGCTATCTGCTAAGTGCTGCTGTATTTGTATCTTAAAATTTCTTTCTTCTACTTGTTTCTGCCTTTCCAGTTCTATCTCTGTGTTAATGTTTCTAATGATGTTGCTATATTCTATACCATTGTGTTGGTTTGTTACAAACCAGCTCCTTTCTTTAAACAGGTCTTTCAACTTTTTTCTTTTTGAGGAAAGCCTGTTCCTTTCCCTATTCCAACATGTTCTGCTTTACTACTTGTTTGAATTTTAACCACATATTCCAATTCCAGGTAACATTATTCCAATTCAAACAGAGGATTTGGAATTTAGTTGAAAAGATCAACAGAAAATTTAGTGGAAGTCTCCGTGGTTCAGAAGAGATCTCTACTTTTTCCATGCAGTTGAACTTAAGTATAACTGGATTATGATCTGACATGTTGATCTAAAGATGTTTTATCTGAATTATGATTGACATTAGGATTGTGAATCATCCATATGTCTACTAGTTGAGTGTTGTTAAGGCACCTTTTTAACTGTGCATATCCCACTTTTCTGCTCCTGGGGTATCCTTCTATTTTGTCTAATGTGAGGTTTTCAATACAATTACAGTCTCTAACAGCTATGATGTAGTGGGTGTCATATAAATATGGCTCCAATTCCTGTTAGAATTTTCGTCTAACTATTCCACTGGATGGCGCATAAACATTTATACATCTTATTACACATAAGATGTATAAATGGTAGCATAAGGTAGCATAAGTTTCCATATAGTTTCTTGTTTAATTTGCTGGTAGAATCCTCATATATTTAATGAGGTAATGCAGAAAGGAGATGCTATGATTATTGAAGTGTCACTGGTAAGTCTTTAACTTCTAAATTTTGGATGAATCCAATGTGGTCTTCAATCTATGAAGAAGCAATTTTGTAACCTGCTTCTTGTAAACTGTTTCCAGTTTTTTACAGTTGCTTTCCATTATTTCAATTTCATGCCTGTCATTTCTGATTTGGAAGCTAGTTATTTTCTTTTCATGTAGATGATAACTGTACTGAGAAAACTTTGAATCAGTAAACTTTATTATACTTTCTTTAATTGTATCTCTTGCTTTCTCTTTATTAGCATGAGTTAGTTCTTTATAATCCATAAACTTTTCTGAGCCTGAAGAGTTTTCATTTGATGATCCACAGCCTTCTCAATCTTTACATTTTTTATTACTTCTTTTTCTTTTAGATGTAGTTCTTTTTTTTTTTTTTTTGTTTATCTTCAATTTTTTTTTTTATTAATTCATCTTTCCATTTTGATGATCTTGTCTGCATAAAGTTCTTTCAGTTGTCTTACTTGCTTTTCTGGTTCTTCTCCAGTTTCTCCTTGTAGAACAGTTGAATGTATATGCATTTCATTGTGTATCTGTTCAGTTGTTATATTAGGTTCATTATTGGTAATTTTAACTGATGTTCCATCAGTATTTGACTGGAAAAGTTGCTCCTGCAGATCTGGAATTTTGAGTCTAATTTTGCCATACACTTTTTTGTGATTTTATCAAGTGTAGTTTGCTTAAAAGCACCATCTTTACTAGACTGAATTGGAAGATCTGAGAACTCTTCATTATGCCTCTCTGATATATATGTTCTTCTAACTGGCTCAACAGAAGCTCCCACTCTTTCTGTGAAAGTTCTACAAGGACAGGTGTCAACACGGCGTTCAGAACTTTCGCATTACTGACGGGGTTTGAGGCAATGATTAGCGATATGTCCGATCTCTATGCAACTGAAACATTTAGATTTGGGGAAGTTACCACCTAAGTGATTGTATGAACCACAACGCAGGCATTGACGTTGTACTTCAGGATAGTTTACCATAACTGAGATTGTACCAATGCTAACAAAATTTGGTACGGGCAACTTCATATCCATTGTGAAAGTGACATCACTAGAAAGCTAATTTGGATCTTCACTTGACAGACCCTTTCATATATTACTAATCTTACCCCATTACTATTCTCTATATATTCCATTGGAAATCTTTTGATTTTTACTGTTTTTACTTGGTTCCCAACCATTACAGGAATAACTGTGCTGCTTTCAAAAGTAAAACCCTGTAATAGTTTAGACCTTTAACTACAATTAAATATTTCCCTCTGGCGTAAGGGATGAAAGAATAAATCTTATTTTCGCCGACTATCTCTTTTAACACCTTAGTTACCCATCTCGCTTCTTTACATCTAGGAATTTCAATTCCTAGAGTTCACACCCTTGGAGAAATTGGTACCATTATCTCAGGTGGGAAAAGACTATAACCTCTGCATTTAATTGGAAGAAAAAAACTTTCATTCGTAAGACTGAGAATAAAATAATCCCATGATACAGAAATAATTCTACACCACTAGCAAATGTTTGTTTGAGCTATTATAAATGGTGACCGTAATACCGCTAAAAGTAATCCTGTAATGCAAAATTTAACTGCACTACCAGCAATCCTAATATTTATTAAAAGAAACTAGTGCCAGTGTGGACAAAACCACCACTATCACCAGTAAAATAAATTAAAGTGAAAAACAAATGAAAGAAAACCAAAGTACTTATCTTGCCGAAAACCAAGATCTCGTCAGTGGGAGCCAGTCCGTTACTGAGGTCTCATTAGCAGGAGCCATACCTGAGGTGATACTAAGATCGAAGTACTGCCAAAGCCATAATTTCTTATATGAGTAGCCAAAAGGTTTCACACCTTATTATTAAAATACTCTGGATTAGAGATAGTTGTTGGAGGTTTTTCCACTTGGTTATATTATAAATTAAAGATGCCAAGAAGTTATATGCTTGGTTTAATCCTTTATCCAAGTGGAAGTAAACGAAGTTTGCACGTGAAGTATTTTCAGGACTGGGGCAACTGCTGTATAACTGTCGTATAAAAGTGAAAAAATTTCAACATCTATCTCTAATTCAGAGTATTTTAGCAATAAGGTGTGAAAATTTTAGGCTATTTGTATATGAAAATATGACTTCTGCATTACTTCAACCTTGGTATCACTTCTGGGTATGGCTCCCACTGAGAAGACCTCAATAAAGGTCGAAACCCGGTCTGGGTAGTGACCCTTCCCATAATGCATATCATTATACATACCCATAAGGATGTGTGCTTTGCATTATGGGATACCAAGGTAAGTGATGTGAAGTCATCAGCCTCTATATACGAGTTGCCCCAATCCTGAAAATATTTCAGGCATAAACTTTTGTTTGTTTACACTGGGATAAAGGATTAAACCAAGCATATAATTTCTTGGTATCTTTAATTTATCTTCATGTACTTCCTTCAATTCTGTCTGCTGACTTATAACTCAAATGAAGACTAAGTATTGCTTGATATAATGCATCATTGACACCATTTAACTGTAGCGTTTTGAATAGCTTTTCTCTTCGCACCTTGTCATATGCCTTTAGAAGGTTTACAAAACTTAAATACGGATCTTTGTTATCTTCCCACGATTTCTCAACTAGATGTCGTAAAGTGAAAAGCCTCTATTCTGAATCCAGATTTTTCTTCACCAAGCTTCCCTTCTACAATCCTTCTCAACCGTTTCTTAAGTATACTTGCATAAATCTTACCAGAAACACTCAGTAGGGAAATACATTTGTTGAAATTGTCACATTCAGTTTTATTTCCCTTTTTGTATATAGGTACTATGAGAGTTCTACTCCAATCATCTGGAATTTGTCCCTCTGTCCAGACCATCTGAACAATGCATTGCAGCCATTGCAAGACTTTTATACCTGCATACTTAAGCATTTCTGGTCGAATATCATCTACTCCAGCTGCCTTTCCACATTTCAGGCTTTTGATGGCCTTTTCTACTTGAAGTATGGATAGGCATTCCTGATTTCATGCCTGTTGAGTGTTTCTTTATCACTGTGCCTGTCCCTGTTTCTTTTAGCAATTGTTTGAAGTAATTACTCCATACATCAAGGATATCTTTTTCTCCAGTTTTCATGTCACCTTTATCATCTCCAATTCCTTTTACAGTACTCTTTCCTCCATTTCTGAGCTTTTTCAATGGCCTACAGAATATTATGTCACCTTCCTGAGGTTGAGGTTTATTTTCTATGTTCTTACCAAAGTCTTCTGTGACTTTTGTTTAGCTAGTTTTACACAGTGCTTAGCTTTCTTATATTTGTGTCTGTATACTCTAAGAGCACAAGATGACTTCTCTTCCTTTAATGTCCTCTCACATGTGAACTGCAGACTAAAATACACAAACATTAAAAAAAAAAAAAAAAAAACCACAAGCTGACTTATTCACCAGGAACTTTTGATATGGTTTCTTCTTTCCTTCACTGCCTGTTTAATATCTCTTGTCTACCATGGAGTTCTTTTTTTTCTATCCTTGCAGACAACCTCAACACATGCTTCTCTGGCTGAATCAATCAATGTTTTCTTCAGGATATGCCACTGAATCTCAAAGGTTTGGTTCTTGTTCTCAAACTTTTATTTTTTCTAGAATACTGTTTGCATATTTTAGTCTATAGTTCACATCTGAGAGGTGGTGAACTTTTGTTCGCTTTAAAACTTTCTTGCATGTTCTTCTGTTCAATATGAAATTCATTTTCATTCTCCTCAAGACTAAATGATCACTTCCAATTTCAAATCCTCTGTATACCCTAGTATCCTGCACCAGTGAGAAAACATTGCTATCAACAATAACATAGTCAATGAGACTTTTCTTATTCCTTGACTATTCTCTCCATTTGAATTTCTGCACATTTTTATGTTGGAACATTGTGTACTTTGTGTACCAGTTGTACTTCAGACCAAACTAAAAGTAAAACAGTCGACAGAGATACAGATAGCCCCAGGTTTATGGAAATTCAACTTACTTAAATTTGTGCTTAATGCAAATTATCCTGAACGGGCTAGAAAGAGATAAAAATGGTGAACAGAGGTATGCACATGAATTTCTTTTAATGACTGATTTTTTTAATATATATATATATATATATGAAAGAATAATCATAATTCGGTTAACATACATATTTTTTAAAAAGAATTGAATGACTAGAACCGAGATTTAAGTAAAAAGGTTTTAATATAAAACCTTTTTACTTAAATCTAGGTCTGGATGTCAGATGTTGTGTATGGTGGAGCAGTTTCAAGGAGACAGAGGGTTAACAAGTGTGGTCCCACAGGGACCAGTACTAGGACCTATATTGCTTAACTTTTATATCAATGACATTGCCAGTGGGTTGCAAGGGGATATTCAGGTGTTTGCAGATGATGTGAAGCTGGGAAGGATTATTAGTAATAGTGCAGATGTGGTAGCCTTGCAAGAGGATTTGAATTAGCTAGATAGATGGGCAAATGAATGGGGGTTTCAGTTCAATGCAGCAAGATGTAAGGTCTTGAAGTTTGGGAAACATTGATGGGATGCTGCATACTCTATGGGAGGAGTTATACTGGAGGAAGTTGGGCAGACAAGAGATCCGGAGTTGATGATTGATAGAAACCTGAACTTAAGGGGACATATTGCAAAGGTGGTGAAGGTAACACAGAGGATTGTTGCAATTATGAGAAGGACACTGACCTGCAGAGATAAGAGGGTTATCATTAAGTTGTATAAGTCTCTGATCAGACCACACTTGGATTATTGTCCTCAGATTTGGTCCCCAGGATTTGAAGGGGATAAATTAACTGTGGAAAGGATACAAAGATGGATGACAAAGATGGTCTCAGGACTGTACAAGGATAGTTATGAGAATCGGCTGAGGGAATGTGGACCGCAAAGTTTGGCAGATAGAAGAAGGAGAGGTGATATGATTGAGACTTTGAAACTGTTGAGAGGTGGTTACAGGGTTGACACTGGGGAGTTCTTTCACTTGGTTGAACAGTGGGAAGGAGTGATGACAAGAGGCCATCCCTGGAAGTTACGAAAGGAAACTGTGAGCAAGAGGGTGAGGAGTGGTTTCTTTGTATGGAGGGTGGTTGAACCATGGAATGCACTGCCTGATAGAGTGGTGAGGGCGAGAATGGGCAATGAGTTTAAGGAGTGGTATGATAGACTTTGTGTTTCTTAGGGGGGGACCTCCCCTCGATGAGTCTTGACAGACTTTATGTTCTTAGGAAGGACCTCCCATGATGAGTCTTTTGACTCCATGGAGGCCTGAATAATAATAATAATAATAATAATAAAAATGCGACTAGCTTTGGACTGTAACAGCCTTCATGAGGTGACATTATAAAAGAAAGAAAAAAGAAGAAAAAACACTAAAACACTGAAGCTTAAATAAACTATGAACATCATAGAGAGTCTCAATACATAATTGACATTAAATCGTTGTGGTTGTATTTAAAGCTGTTCTTTCGTTTGTTGTATTGTTGGGAAAGTAGGTGCTAGTAGCATCTCGTGAACGCCAGTACATGATTACAGCTGAATGACTATCTGGGAGGTTGTAGCTCAAGTTATTATTTAGATGAACAGGATTGAAGATGATTGCCCTAGATTCCCTAATTATTTCCCTAATGATGAAAGCCAAAGTCACAAAGTCTTTTGGGAAAAATCTACTAACATCTTCCGTTGCAATGATGAACTAGAGAGAAAAATCGCGGAATCTAGGGAAATGATCTTCAATCCTGTTAATCTAAATAACAACTTGAGCTACAACCTCCTAGATAGTCATTCAGCTGTAATCATGTACTGGCATTCACAAGATGCTACTAGCACGTACTTTCCCAACAATTCAACAAATGAAAGAACAGCTTTAAATACAACCGCAATGATTTAATATCAGTTATGTATAGAGACTCTCTATGATGTTCATTGTTTATTTAAGCTTCAGTGTTTTAGTGTTTTTCTTCTTTTTTCTTTCTTTTATAATGTCACCTGATGAAGGCTGTTACAAGCCGAAACTTGTTGTGTTTTTATATTAAAAATCTCGGTTCTAGTCATTCAATTCTTAAAAAAAAAATATAGATATATAGATATATATATATATATGTTAAAGATACCAAGCTATTTTAAATATAAACCTGGTTTTAATCCATTTCCCAAGTAAGCAAACAGACAAGAAAGTCAAGTTGGCACCTGCAAGTAGTGTAAGTCTGGGTGACTCGCACGCAGTGCAAGTCTTAGGCAACTCGTGGTAAAGGTGGAATAAGCTATGATCACTATTCTTAATATTTACCCTTAATATAACCACTTTATTTATATATATATATATATATATATATATAAAGATAAGCTAGACATTTTAACTTTTATTATGTAAAGTGGAAGAAAAGTATATAAGTAATAACTTTTCACATACCTTTAATTCTTTTTGCAAATGGAGTTTCCCAAGCATAAGTTTTGATAAGTTTAATATTTGAAATAACTTCATTCATCATTCGAACTCTTTCATCTGTATGCTTTACAGCTTTTTTTCTTAACTTTGTAGTTAAAGCTGCCAATCCTCCCTTATTGAATAAACGTAAACAATATCATATTAAAAAAAAATTGAAGTATGCAATTAAAACGAATCTACAAAGTGCTTTTCAGATATCCGAAAAATAATCTACATTCAGTTCATAAATGTAATGTGCATACACAAAGAATTAAGATTGGCATACCGCTGGTTTATAATCAAAGGAGCAGTACATGAAAATATCAGTTATCTGTTTCTTGCATTTCATTAATGCACTGAATTCTTATTATTAGTTAATAGCATACCAGAGAAATAGTAGGAAATGACCCAAGTTAGGATTATTCCAATGCCCCATCCCATCAAAGATATCTGTGCATCATACAGGCCTTCCTTTGAGAAAGACTAGATTCCATGTATTGCAAAAAAAGGAAAATCTTGCATACAGTACTCATACTTTACTACTGCTCACCACTTTATGATCCCCTGATTTTATGAACCAGTATATAAATTCTATGACTATATGAAAGTAGACCACAGAATTGATGGAATCAGGATGTGCATCCTACTACAGTAGTTGTCAAGTGACTGAGACCACAATGTACAACTGAGAATAAAACTTTTATTATTATTATTATTATTAAAACAAGACCTCATGGAGTCAAAGACTCATCTAGGAGGTCCTTTTATCTCCAGACATCTCATCATATCGGGTCTTAAACACATTCAAACTCCTTGCAGACACCACACTCTCAGGCAAGGCATTCCAATCATTCACAACTCTGCACAAAAAAAACTGCCTCTCACTCCCCTACTCACACCCTCTTTATACAGTTTCCAGGTATGACCTCTGGTTCTCCCCTGATCTCCCACTATTCTCTGTAGAACTTCTCCACCATTGATCCTATAACAACCCCTTACCAACTTGTAGGTCTCTATCATATCTCCCCTCCTCCTTCTATCCACCAGACTCTGCAAATTACATCTTTTCAATCTTTCCTCATACTCGACATTCCAGAGGTCAGAAACTACCTTAGTCAGTCGCCTTTGCACCCTTTCCAACATCTCTTCATCCTTCTGAAAACCAGGTGACCAAATCTGGGCACAATAGTCCATGTGTGGCCTAATCAAAGCCTTATACAATGGCACAAGAATCTCCCTACTTCTACACGTCAGTGTCTTCCTCATCATTCCCAGAAGTCTTTGTGTTGTCTTCACAATTTTGGCGATGTGTTCCCTAAATTTTAGATCCTTATCCACTATCACTCCCAGATCTCTTATTTCCTCTACTTCCAACAATATATTCTCACCAAGCATAAATTCTGCATCCCATCTTTGTTTTCCAAATTTTAAAACCTTACATTTTGCAACATTGAACTCGCATCCCCATTTGCTTGCCCAATCACTCAATTTATTCAAGTCTTCTTGCAAGGCCACAACATCTTCACTACTATTTATGGTTCGTTCCAACTTTGCATCATCTGCAAACAACTGAATATCTCCATCCAAATCTTCACCAATATCATTAATATACAAGTTAAATAGTAATGGCCCTAAAACAGATCCCTGAGGCACTCCACTAGTGACTTTCTTTTCCTGGATATTGCACCCCCATACACAACTTGTTGATACCTATCAGATAGCCAGTCTCCAATCCAATGCACTAATCTAATATCCAACCCCATCTGCTCTAGTTTGACTGTCAACTTATCATGAGGCACTCTATCAAAAGCTTTTGCGAAATCCAAGTATATTACTGTGTATCCTTCTCCTCTGTCCAAGGAAGCAGTCACTTTATTGTAATAAGTAAGTAGATTACTAAAACACGACCTCCCTTTAGCAAATCCATGCTGTCCATCAAAGATTATACCATTGTTGTCAACCCAACTCTGGATTCTAGCTCTCACAAGCTTCTCCAACAACTTAACCACAACACCCGACACACAGATAGGCCTATAGTTTGATGCTTGAGTTCGATCACCTCCTTTATGAAGTGGCACAATCTTGCCCTCCTTCCACTCTTTAGGGACTTGACCAAGTGCAAGACTCGTATTAAAAAAATATGTCAAGGCAGGTGTCAACTCTCTGGCACATTCCTTCAGAATACGTGGTGATATATTATCAAGTCCCACAGCCTTATTTACATCTAGTTTACTCAACTCCCCAAACACCTCTTGCTCACTTACAGTCAGTCTGTTCTCCCCATCATCAACTGCTCTTAATCTCTCCATGAAGTCACATTCACAAGATTGAAAGACCTTTATGAACTGCTCATTAAGTATCTCCACCACACATTCTGCAACAGCTGTCTTTATACCATTTCCTCCAATCAATGTCATCTTTCCATAATCATTCTTTCTTTTGCTGGCTACATATCGAAAGAACTCCCTTGGATTCTTTTTAGCTTCATTAGCTAACTGCTGTTCATACCTCTCTTTAGCTACTCTCACCAACCAAGTCACTCTCCTTGCCTGGTCTTTGTAGAACTCATGAAATTGGTTACTTCCACTTCTCTTATGCTGCCTCCACAATGACCTTTTTCTCTGTATTGCATACTTAATCTCTTTATTCATCCATCTCACACCTAACTTATTTAATCTTCTCACCCATGGTATACATTTAGACATTGCATCCACTAAATATTTTTTGAAAATCTCCCAAGCTGCATTGATCTCTTTTCCAGCTAACTCCTCATTCCATGCTACACCTGCAAGCTGTCTCCTGAGCTCTTCATAATCACCCCCCTTGTAGTTCCACATATACCCTTTTTTCACAGAGGTCCTTGCACTGCTGGCAACCACCCAAGTAATCACCTCATGGTCACTTTCACCAACTGGTGGATGATTTGATACCTCATTGATAATTACATCCTCCAATGAAATGACCAAATCCAAGACCCTTAATCCTCTTGTGCCCTCTGTTACATACTGTCTGAGGTAGTTATCCCTCAAAAACTCAAGAAACTCATTTTCTTTACTTCCAGTTGCTATCTCTTCATTCCAGTCTATATTGCCATAATTAAAATCACCCATAATGATCACCCTTTTCTTATTTGCTTGGCTTATTTGACTATACATTTCACTATCACAACCATCCACATTACCAGGTCTGTAACAACATCCCACCAAGTATTTGATTCTATTCACCTCTATCTCACACCATACTGCCTCAAAACCACTGGCCCCATTTCCCTCTTGCATCTCTACCTTGTATGGACATAACTCTTTCTCTATCATCAATAACACTCCCCCTCCCTTTTTACCCCTTCTATCCTCACGAAACACATCATACCTTTCTATCTCTATTCCTGTCAGGATGTCATCCTCATCTAACCATGTCTCACTTATTCCGACAATCTCTGGGTGCACAGATGCAATTAGTGCAACCATTTCATCCGCCTTGTTTCTTATACTTCTAGCATTGGTATACAAACACAACAACAACTCATTTCTGGATCTACAGCTAGTTCCACTGATACCACTCACTCGATGTGATCTCTCCATGCTGGACTGGGGCCATTTCCTTTTCTGCTTCTTCATTTTAGAACCCTTTGCAATTCCATCTGTTTCCTTTTGATCCCTGATCATCCCATTACTTTACTGCCTACACATTCTCTCACCTCCTCTTGGAGCATCCACCTTTCTCACGCTGTGTATCCCTGTCCACCCTGAGCCTCGCCGTTTCCCTGCTCCTCTTGCACACCCATTCTCTCATTTTCTATACTCATACCACTCACTTCTACATTCATTTCCACTCCTTCAATCTCTCCTGTCTTACTCTCCTGCTCTTCCACATCACTCCCCCTCTCGATCTGATTCATTATCTCTATTCACTTCTCTACCTTCCAGCAGCAGTCTCTCCAAGCGACTAACACCATAACCACTCAAATGCAGTCCATCGCTCCCATACAGCTCACTTCGTCCCTCAAACTCATTCCACACATTAAGAAACTGTACTCCCAACTCCTCACACATTTCAGCCAGAATATCATTCATAATCCTTGCTCTCCGCCTCATTTCACCACAATCCAAGCAGTCTCCTGACATTCATTTTGACATGCTCTTTGTTCTCTCTCAAATCATTCGTACCAATTAATACAATTAACTCTTTTGCTTGTTCCCGCCTCATATTCAATGCCTCAATCACTCTACTCATTTTACTGCCTGGAAAACATACCTTGTGCATTTTATCCTCTAGCACACCTTTAATAATGGAGTCGCCATACAATGCCACTCGCTCATCTTTGGTTATCTCTTTCATGCCATCATGATTTATTTTAATAGTTTTGACCTGAATTCTCTTAATTTCATTCCGCATCCATTTCATTTCTTGCTTCATCCAATCCAATTCACTCTATCATTAAATCTTTCTAACTTTCTAACTCTCAACCTCCTCTTCTCACTTTCCCTCTCATTCATCCTTCTTTGTTTCCGCACTTTCGGTCCAACATACGTCCAACTTTCACTATCATTCTTCTCACTTTCACTCTCACATATCTTTCTTTGTTTCCGTACTTTCGAACTAACATGCGTCCAACTTTCGCTATAATTCTTCTCACTTTTACTGTCATTCATCTTTCTTTGGTTCAGTACTTTCGTTCCAACATGCGTCCAACTTTCGCCATCAGTCATTCTTTTTTCACTATCATTCATTCTTTCGATTTTTTTTACTTGCGATTTCTGCACCACGCCATTTCTACTTTCATTCGTTCTCTCAATTTCGTTTCTTTCCGCCTCACTTTCGTCCCTTTTAACATCCGTTACGGTTGTCAAATCGCTCTTTTTTTTTTTTCCCTGATTTTTTAACATTTTTTCGCCTGTCTTTCTCGCCATCCTCTTTCAAACGTGCACTCGCGACACAATCGGTACTAGCACTTTCTGTCATCAACTTCATATTCGCATTCATCAATTCCTCGTTCAGGTCACATTTCGCACACGCCCTTCTTCCATCTGCACTAAACATCCACAAATCATTTATGTAGTCGAAGGAATACATATAACAGACCTCACACTTAACGAACCGACTGAAATCCAAATTAAAATCCTGGAATGACAATGCCGCCGCCATTTTTTTTTTTTTTCTCTGCAGGTTACTAGCTCTAATATTAACGTTTTCGTATTTAGTTTAAGCAAGGAAAAAAAAACCCACACTAATAATATCGGTAGCGTACAATGTTTACAGCCGCTCTTACTTAAACAATTACGCATATATAATTATTCCTAGTAAAACTTATCTGAATCAGGAGCTCTTCAAAACACGTTCGTAGCGCTTGACCCACTAGCGCCCCCTCTTTTAACTAGTATGAATGATTTCTAATATCTGAATCCAAGTGGTTCATTTTTTATAATTTTACAAATAACTAATCCTTTCTTTTACAATAACTTTTATAATAACTAATCACAATAATGAAGATTTACATCACAAACTACTGTATACATATTTGCATTTAAAAAAAAAATTGCTATGAGCCGTAAACAGATCACAAGTTTTGAGCAGAATTAGACGACAGCCAGCAGCAGCACCAAAATTATGTAATTTCCCTCAATGAAAATTAAAAATCACTTACAGTACAGTACATCCATTTAGAAAATACAAAATACAGTATAAAGAACTTAATCCCACCCATAAGTTTACATTACAAAAATCAGAGGCTTTTGAAAAAACTGACTTTGGTCCAAGAAATTTGGTAAGCAATGATCCAAATTTTGAACAGAGTTCAAAGATCTTAGTCTTAGCCAGAGTCAGGAATGCCTAGTCATACTACAAGAAATTTGTCAAGTTCAAAAGAGACAACATATTGATTGCTTTTTATTTTAAGAAGCTTTAAATCAGTAGATCCTGTAATATCTATTTTTAACCTTTTCACTTTGGTATAATTAATTAAATGTGTTTCTTTTCATTTTGTTATTTAAGCACTGTATTGTAGTTTGGTGGCCATTTCAATGTGGTATTTTATAGGTACAAACCTATTTCCTGGAATGAAATCTCATTGTAAATTAAGATTCAATTTACAATGGTTCACTTAATGATAACTTTCCAGGAACCAATTAAGTCACAGGAGTAGGGGGTCTGTATTTCTTATATAGTAAAACCTATGGCATATCCATAACTATAGAATAACACGTATGCTACAGTAAATAACTTTATTATGTAAATATTTTGTCTTATGTATCATAAGACAAAACAATAGACATCATCAGTACAATTGCAAACAACAATAGGAATTAAAAAAAAAAAAACAGCAGCAGGCAGTGTTAAATTGGAATCCCTCTATGTATACAGTCACATGTTCATGGATTAACCTCATGGATGAAATTAAAATATAACAAATTTACTTAATACAATTGAGGATAACAATTCCCAAAATTTTTGGAATAGTGAGGCCGAGTGGTTAGCATATTCGCTCTCCAGCCAAAAGGATGCGGGTTCGAATCCCGCTGTGGGAATGGATGTTTGTGATTGTCTGTGAAAGTACTAGTGGCGGTAGTTGGCGGTAGATGGCGAAGGTTGGTGGAGTAGTGAGACGTAGAGTTGTAGAGTAGATGCTCTCCCTCGATAAGTCTTTGAACTCCCTGGAGGGGTGATTTAATAATAATAACAATAATAATAATAATAAAATTACTTATATGAAGTAAGGCTTCAGTACTTTCTTTATATAAACATTAATGTTTATATATGGATATATGTAGCAGCTTAGCATTTTGTCATTGGATTCTGTGGTTAGTGTTTTATTATTATTATTACGGGTATCTCCATGGAGTCAGTAGACTCATCGCGGGAGACCCAAACTAGCAAAACAATATCTGTCATATCTCTTCTTGAATTCATTTACAGACGAAGAGCTCACAACTAAGTCAGGCAATGCATTCCACTCATTCACCACCCTCCAGGCAAAAAACCTTGTTCTGACACCTTTGTTAACCACACTCTTCTTTAATTTCCAGAGATGACCTCTTGTTCTTCCATCACTTTCACACAGCTGAAACATTTCCCCTGCATCAATCCTATAAAAACCTTTTAGTAATTTGAATGTTTCTATCATATCCCCTCTTCTTCGCCTATCAACCAATCTCTGTAATCCACAAGCTCTCAATCTATCAATGTAGGGAGCATTTTTTATATCACTCACCAACTTGGTCACTCTTCTCTGAACCCTCTCCACAGCCTCCTCATCTCCAAGGAATCCAGGTGACCAGACCTGAGCACAGTAATCCAAATGTGGAAGTATCAATGCTTTATAAAGGGGAATAATAACCTCTTTATCTCTGGATGTCAGTGTGTTCCTCAACAACCAAGTAATCCTATGTGCAATCTTGGACACCTTAGCAATGTGTCCTCTGAACTTCATCTCCCTATCTACCAATACCCCTAAGTCCCTAGCCTCATCAATCTCTTGGAGTACCTTTCCATCGATGTAGTACACAGCTGGTAATCTTTTAATCCCAAAATGCATGACTTTACACTTTTCCACATTGAACTGACATCCATTTTCTTTTGCCCATTTTACCAGCTTATTTAAATCCTCCTGCAAACTTTCAACATCAGCTTGATTTTTTATTGCACTACACAACTTTGCATCATCAACAAACAACTGAATATCTCCCTTTAAGCAGTTTCCTATATCATTTATATACAAATTAAACAACATTGGCCCAAGCACAGAGCCCTGAGGCACACCACTGGTCACCTGCCTCATTCTGGACTCGGCTCCTCCATACACCACCTTATGGTATCTCTCCCTGAGCCATTCTCCTATCCATATCACCAATTTAATATCCATTCCCATCTGCTCCAATTTGCGTAACAGTGTTACATGGGGTATCCTGTCAAAAGCCTTAGCAAAATCCAGAAGTACCACTGTGTAGCCAGTTCCTTTGTCCAACTCAGATGTTATTCTATTATGAATAGTTAATAGATTGCTAAGGCAGGATCTACCTTTAACAAAACCATGTTGGCCTCTATAGAGTATCATATCCTGATCCACCCATTCTTGAATTTTGTCTTTAACCAACTTTTCCAATACTTTTACCACTACTCCTGAGATGGTGATTGGTCTGTAATTAACTACCGCAGTTTTAGAGCCACCCTTATGCAAAGGTACCACTTTGCCTAACTTCCACTCCCTAGGGACCATACCAGAGTTCAAACTTAAGTTAAATATCCAGGTGAGAGGGGTTGACAATTCATTTGCACATTCACGCAACACCCGAGCTGATATTCCATCTAAGACTACCGCAGTGTTTGCATTTAAGTTTTGCAATATATTTAATACCTCTGATTCTTTAGCTTCAATTCTCACATTAGGTATTGCTGTAGGTATAGAGATATCCTCACTTGGGTGATAGACTTTTGAAAAGTGATCACTCAGTAACTCGACTATTACATCTGATTTTGTCACCTCAATACTATCAGCACCCACTAAGGTTATCCTTCCGAAGTCATTCTTCCTCTTACTTGCCACATAGCGGAAGAACTCTTTGGGATTACCCTTGATCTCTTTGGCTAAGGTCTTCTCATAATCTGATTTAGCTTTTCTTACTATGCTGGTAACCTTCCTAGCTTGAGCCTTGTACTGCTCATGGGTGTCCTGATCGCCTTTCTCCTTGTAAATTCTCCATAACATTTTCTTTTTTTGCAGTTCAAGCTTGATACTACTGCTCATCCATCTAATGCCTGCTTTGTTTGACCTCCTAACCATGGGGACACAATCTGATATTGCTTTCCTCAGATACCCGCTGATTTTATCCCAAGCACTGCTAACATCTTTCCCTTGCAATATGTTCTGCCATGGGATGGCTGCAAGCTCACTCCGAAGCTTGTTATAATTGCCTAACCTGTAGTTCCGTACATACCCCTTCTTAATAGAAAAATCCACAGATTTTGCAACCTCCCAAGTCAATACCACATGATCGCTTTCACCAACTGGAGGTAACGAGGACACCTTACTTATGCATATAACCTCTGAACCAATAACCAGGTCCAACACTCTCACACCATGTGTCCCTTCAGTTACGTGCTGTTTCAAGTAATTATCTCGTAGAAGATGTATGAATTCCATTTCCTTTTTGCTACGTGATATTTCCTCCTTCCAATTGATATCACCGTAATTAAAATCCCCCATAATAATCACCAAGCCTTCACTCATTGCACTAAGTTGCTGATGCATGAATTCAATATCTCCCCCCGTACTCCCTGGCCTATAGCAGCATCCAACTGTATATTTGGTTGCGTTGGTCACTATTTCGCACCAGACTGCCTCAAATGAACTCTCATTCACATGTCTATCATCATGATATACTATTTTCTTTGGCTGCAACACATCAGCTATCATCAACAGTACTCCTCCTCCTGTTCTATCTTCTCTATCCTCCCTGAAAATACTGTACCCATCACATTCAATTCCAGTGACCACATCTTCTGCTGACAGCCAAGTTTCACTAATGCCTACAACTTTTGGTGAGATTTCACTGACTAATGCCATAAATTCTTCTCTCTTATTTCGAATGCTTCTAGCATTGGTATACAAAAATTGCAGATTCCCTCTAGATCTTGTACCGGCTTTAGAACTGATATATAAGTCACTAACTACCGTAGTCCTATGCCGATTTTTATCCCCTCTCTTCTGCAATTTATTCAGTCTATAAGGATCAATAAATACACAATCAGTGCTAAAGTTTCTCTCTCTTACACTCAACCTTTTCAATATTAGTTTCCCTGCCCAATAACTTCAACCTGTTCAGAAAACAATAACTTCTTCAATCGCTTATGTCCTTCCATGTTAAGATGCAGTCCATCTCTAGCATACAACTGCCTTTTTCCTTCAAACACACTCCAAACATCAACAAACTCCAGACCTCTTTTTCTGCACATTCTTGCAATCATATCATTCATTATCATTGCTCGTCTACTTAACTCGTAATTGTCAAAACGAGGCAGCACACACACTATTCTCCCATTGACACTTTTCCTGTTCACAATATCTAATAATGTTCTTAAATCTTTTCCTACCCGATTTATACTACCTCTCAGGTCATTCGTACCCACCATAACTATCATCTTGTCTGCTTCATGCCCTCTCTTTATTGCTAAAGCCACTCTTTCTATTGTCCCATCAGCCAAGCACTCCTCATGCATACCACTCTCCATACCCTTAATCATAGAATCACCATATATTTTACCACTCTTAACTTCATTCAAGTCCACACTCATGGACTCATTCTCTACACTATTCAGCATGACTCTCCCAGCTTCATTACTCAACTCTCTATTACTTACCCCCCCCACTCTCACTACATCTCATTTCTTCTAGGCCACTTGTGGTTTTATTATATTGACTCCCAATCACTCTCATACTATTTATTACTGAATCATTCACCAAAGACTCACCCATATGTAATCCTGTTCTAGTTACTTCAGCTAAAGTAATCTCTATAGTCCTAATTTCTCTGTTTAACACATTAAACTCCGCTTTAACTTCCAGTATCTCCTTACCGATCACTTCCACTTCCTCATGAAGAAGATGAAGGTCATTTTTCATTTTCATAAACTCCCGCCGAAGTTCTTCCGCTACGGTCCCGATGTCAGCTTCCATTCCTAAACGCTCCAGCCTATCCCGACACTTCTCACATACGTCGACATTTTCGTTCTTCTCATTTTGCCAGACCGACCACAGATCCTTCACATTTTTCGGTGCATACATATAGCAGTTTCTGCAACGCATCCATTGCGAAAAATCTAACGCTGAGCCGGCCTTTCTTGTAGTAGTAGAAGTCCTGCGCGCCGCTGACGTACGTTTCTTGTTGGACGCCATCTTTACACGTTGATATAGTGAAACAAACGGCAGTGAAAACACAATATATACAACACAGTTCTAAACAATAATACCACTGAAGGACACTTGTTTCTAACCGATGCACAATTGCAGCACAATTTGTGACAAAAAGCCACACTATATTTAACTTTAAAAACACGTTTTCTAGACTAGCTAAACTCGACCGCCACATTTACCAAGGAATTCTTTTCAATTCCAAGGCCAAATTTGTGAGGTTTAATAAGATGGATGTGGTCTTGATGGTCACAGATACGTTTATTTAGAGATCTTCCTGTTTATCCATAGTAAAACAAGTAACATTATTATTATTATTATTATTCGTGACACCTCCAAGGAGTCTGAAGACTCATCATGGGAGGACACCTACAACTGTCTCAACTACTACACCAAACCTCTATTACGAATCATCTCCATCAACGCCATCTACCACCCACCTCCACCACTACCACAACTAGTATTTTTTGTCTGTAAATTGCGTGTGTTATGAAGGGCCGATTTGTCTGTATTGCGGGATGAAAAACCCTGCTACCTCTGTATGAGATCGGCTAACTCACCTTCAACTGAAATCGTCCAGATAAAGATTCCTCCCGTTGCGACGATCTTAGTCCTATTCCAATCAAAGGGCGCAATGTACCGTCGTTCTTCCAATTGTGCTATGGAGGCGCTTATACATGACACCTCCAGGGAATGCAAAGACTCATCAAAGTAGGGCACCCACTCCACAAATCTCTGTCTCCACCAACTACAACTACTTTTATCATCTACACCAACACCATCAACCGACTACCACCACTATCACTAATATTTTTCACAGACAATCACAAACATCCATGCTCACAGCGGGATTCGAACCCAAAGCCTTTTGGCTACAGAGTGGGTACGCTAACCACTCGGCCAACCAGGCCGGCAAAAAAACGCAGACGACAGGATTCGAACCTATGCAGGAGACACCAATGGATTTCTAATCCATCGCCTTAACCACTCGGCCATGACTGCTTTTAGTAATTACATGAACATGGTACATTGCATACACCAGGTAACTATCTTCTCCAAAAGACAAACTCTCACTAATGATGCTACCTGGCATATACAAAGTACCTTGTTCATGTAATTTGTCTTACTATGTCGACATGCAACGTGCCATGTTGATTGCCATAGTGATGTCACTTCCAATGATAGCATGAACATACCACCCACTCGGTCACATGGTTTTCGCTTACATCCGAGCTAACAGGAAACAGGTTATTTTCATATACTTTTACCCAAGTTACTGATACACAGGAGGAGAAGAGTGGGCATGAGTACAGTGCCCTGAAGTTCTTCTGCAGTGATGGAGAAATCTGAGAAGAGGAAACCATCTACCATGACAGTTAGAGTAACCAGTGAGAAAACTGATGACTTGCAAAAGGTAGAAGATGTACCATAGGATGGCAGTTTGCTGAAAAATTTCTACCAGACATCACTGTTCTTGAAAACCATGAGAAGGTCGCCAATCACTAAAACTGGTTTGCCTTCAGTTGACAAAGAAGTTTGATGTTGGAGACCTTCTCATGGTTTTTGAGAAAAGTCAAGTGAAAACAATTAGAAGTTTGTTGGCTAAATGGAACTAAGCCTATTTCAAAAGAGGGGTGATGACTCAGGGGTAGATGCCAGTTGAGTAGGAAAGATCGAAGAGGCAACATAATATGGAAGTAACCTCTGTGGCACAAGTTTCTAATACAATAGGAGGAGGGATATCATTACACAAAATGCCATGTTTGTGTTCAAGTCATTCAGAATTCTTCTGATTTCTTTCTGGTGGAAGACTGGAGGTTACATGAAATAAGTAGTTCTTGGTAAAGTGTGTGTGTGTGTGTGTGTGTGTGTGTTGTGGGAGGGGGGCAATTTTGTGGTTCAAATCTGGTATTTGAATAGGATGTGAGTTACCAGTGTTGGCTCTTTCAAAATCTGATTTTGATTTGTTGATGGTTTTTTTTTTTTGCAACTGTTGTGAGTTGTAAGAGAGTGTCATTCCTTTTGTTCTTGAATCACTCATTGTGTGCTTCAGTGTTTTACTTGGACCGCATTTGCCACACTTCTTGAAGAATCAATGTTTGGATAGTGGTTACGAATATCGGATGAAATGAAGAATGCTGACCTTCCAATAAGGATTATTTCTGTTCCAAATAGCATCTGTGATCCTATTTGGAACCCTGCAATGCCAAAGAACACAAGACTGAGAACTTTTGGGTGAAGTTTGTTCCATACTGAAGGAAACATAGATGAGATTATGGTCTGACTTACCAGAACAAGGAATGACAACCACATTATCTGGAGCATGAAAAAACTGAAAGCCTTCAAAATATGGATGCTGCAAAGAATTATGAGGATATCATGGAAAGACAAATGAAGAGGTACTAAAAATGGTAGGCAAAAACAGAAGCCTCATAAAAGCCTGATAACCAGCAAACTCATTAACAGTGAAGGCTGAGGCAAGAGAGGTGACATCATGGCAAGGAAGGCAAAATCAGATTATGAGAAGAATCTAGCAGAGCAGGACAAAGGAAATCCTAAACATACAGACTACAAACTGGTATTCACCACAAAGGAAAAATTGGCAAACCTTCTAAAACCCACTAAATTTAATCTGTGAAGAATGATTGGATTGAGGGCACTAGGGTCGTTGAAGCACGTAGTGGGTGATTTTAGTGGTGGTAGGGAAAAGTGTTTTTTAAGCGGTGTATAATGTGAATTCTTTTGTGAATTGTGCTAAATTTTTTTCTCAGTAACACAAGTGTCATTTAGTGGTTCTGCTTTTGGAGTTTTGTTGTATTACTGAGCTTCGTTGGGTTACCGAGAAGCCCAGGTCACAGTTGGCAGCATTGCAGTGGAAGAAAAGATAAGTTTTCGCTATCTAGTATAGCTGATTATAGCATTATATTTATATATATGTTTACATTTAGCGTTTATTTATTAATTTGGTTATCGAGAAGATGGGGCGGATGCATAACGGTGGAAGACAAGACGAAGCTAAGTTTTCATTACTGTATTTAGTTTTATTTCATTTTATTTAGTGTACTTAATGTTTTGTTTTGCTTATAATTGTTTATACTTTTCTTATTCATTTATACTCCCTAATACTTATTTAGCATTTATTTTTGAAACTAATTTCAATAATTAACGATTACGCTAGTAGTCCCTCGGCAGTAACGAATGATGGCAGATTCAGCTGCAGTCGCAAATGGCGTGTCACCGACTACTCCGCCATTTAGGCACTCTATTATAAGCAATATAATAAGGGAGTTTGTGGCATGCAGTATTTGCGGCATGTATGAGAGAGGATGGGGTGGATGTGTGTATGTGTTTAAAGTGCAGGCAGTGGGAGGAAATAAATGCAGCAGATATCTCGATGACTGACCTGTTGCTCCAGGAACGGAAAATGAATACAGGAAGACAAGTAGTGTGAAAGGTGAGAATGAAGAAAAAAATGTGAATGAGAAAATAATAGTTGATAGTGTAGAAGGCGTGAGTGACTGTAAAAGTTTAGATGGTTTTGTTTGGGAGAGTGAATTTCGATTTAGTGACTGACCAGAAGAGGGAGATAGAAAAGATGAAAGAGGAGGCGGAATGTCTTGGGAGAAGTATGATAAGTATGAAAGATGAAATTAGAAGAATGGAAGAGATAAATGCAAGGCAAATCGGAGTAGGGGAGAAAGAGAGAGTTTTGGGAATAATAGGAGAGGACAGAAATTTGCGAATGATAAAAGAGGAGAGAATGGAATTGGATATGGAAATGGAGAGAATTGAAACAGGAGAGAGAGGTATGGAAGTGCTAGAAGAGGAGAGAATGGAAACAGTAGGAGGGACGGAATGAGAGAGAGGAATGGAAACAGTAGGAGAGACAGAATGAGAGTGAGGTATGGCAGTGCTAGAACAGGAGAGAATGGAATGAGAGAGAGGTATGGTAGTGTTAGAAGAGGAGAAAACAGAAACAGTAGGAGAGAGGGAATGGTAAGAGGTATAATGTATGAGGACTCGGTGATCCCTGGTGTTCGAGATAGGATGCACGAGGAGAGTTTGCCAGGAGGAATGATAGAAAGGGTGGCTTTGGCAGTTAAGGGAGGTGAAAGGGTGGATGAGATGATTGTGATGGTGGGAACAAATGACTTGAGTGGTGGTGTAAATAGGGCAGCGTGAGATATGAGATTCTTGCTTGAGGTGGTACGAAAGAAGACACAGAGAGGAAAGATAGTGTGCGTGTGTGTGTGTGTGTGTTGCCTAGGTATGATAATGACGACTGAGCAGAAGAGCGGTAATATTGAATGACATAGTAGCTAGAATGTGGCACAAGAGAGGACTTGAATATGTGGATGCTTGGAGTGTGTTTGAGGACAGAGAGGAATTGTATGCAAGAGAACACTTACATTTGAATGAAGCAGGATGTAGGCATCTGGAGAGTTGGTTGTTCTGAAAAAGTCAGTGTGTCCCAGGGAGGATGGTAGCAGGAGTGGCCTCTTGTGGGAATGGGTACTTGGGAGAAGGGGGACGACATCAGGTAACACTGAGCCCAGTGGAGTCTAGAGGGGATAATGCTGGATATAGAAACAATGGCATTTATATGCTATATACTAATGCCAGGATTATCTGGAATAAAGAGCAGGAATTGGTGGTGCAGATAGCATCAGACTGTCCAAAAATTATTGGGATCACTGAGACGTGGTTGACAGAAGAGGATATAATAACAGGAATAGAAGTCGCTGGGTAGAGCATTTTTTGGCAGGATAGGAAGGGAAAGTGTGGTGGTGGAGTGCTGCTTATGATAAGTGATGACCTATGTCCACTAAGAGTGGAGACTATGGAAGGCAGTGACACTAATGATTTTGAAAGCATATGGTGTGCGGTAGAGCTGGGCAAGACAGGATATTTAGTGAGGTGTTGCTACAGACCCAGGAGAACAGATAGTGGGGACCAGGAAATGTTTAGACAGTTGAGTTTGGCAAGTGCAAGAAGAATGATAGTTATGGGAGATTTTAACTACAGTAGTATAAACTGGGGAGAGGAAGATGAATGTAGCAATAAGGGAATGGAATTTCTTGAGTGACAAATGTCTTAGGCAACACGTAATAGAGGGAACAAGAGGTTCAAGAGTTCTGGATATGGTCATAGCATCAGAAAAGTTGATAATAACTAAGATGACATCTCTACCACCATTTATAGAGTGACCACATGGTTTTGACTTGGAAGAAGAAAAGACATGCAGGAGTATCAAGGAGATGGGAATGAATGTGGAATTATAAGGCAGGTGATTATAATAGTCTAAGACATCAACTAGGGGAAGTTTCATGGAGGGAGGAATTGGAAGGCCGGGATATCATTAGTGCGTGGGAAATTATGAAAGAATATTTGTTAGCGACAATGGTAAGTTGTATACCACGAGTGAACAATATTAAACAGGAATTGCATGCGAAAAAGAGGCTGTGAAAAAGATATAACGAGACAGGAGAAGAAAAGATGCATGAAGAGTATAAGACACAGGCCATAAGAGTGACTAGTATGGTAAGACAAAACTGGAATATGAGAGGAGATTAGCCCTAAGATCCAAAGAAAATCCTAGGGAATTTTTTATATATGTGGCCAGTAGGAGGAGAAATAACTGTGGAAGAATGATATTGTGGGATAAAAATAGGAATAGAGTGACTGATGCAGAGGACATAGTAGAATTGCTCAATGATCACTTTATTGGAGTATTTCATCCTGGAGGAGTCAGTTTTAATGCTAAAGGGATAGGGCAGGTTCAAGGTTTAAAGGTACAGGAGGGGAGTGTGTTTCAAATACTGAGTACTCTGAATATCAGTAAAGCTGTGGGACTGGATGGTATTTCACCTCGAGTTTTGAGAGACTGTGCTAGGGAACTGACAGTACCTTTGATCTGGCTTTTTAATGAAAGTCTGGCTACAGGAAAGGTGCCCAGGGAATGGAAGGAAGGTAAGATAGTGCCATATAAGGGTGGCAGCAGACTGGAAGTGTCTAATTATAGGCCAGTTTGTGTGTCATCAGTTGTTAGTAAGAACTTGGAGAAAGTAGTGAAGGACCGTATACAGCATTTGGCAGATGAGGGTAATGTTGTCTGTGAGAGTCAACATGGATTTGTGAAGGGGCACTCTTGTTTTAGCAATATGCTAGCCTTTTATAATAAAGTTAGTAGAACATTAGATGAGGGAAAGGCATACTCTGCAATTTTCTTAGACTTAGCGAAGGCATTTGACAGGGTGCCACATGATAAGCTGATATTTAAGTTGCATCACATGGGTCTAGATGTTAGATTGGTCAACTGGATTCAGGATTGGCTGTCTGATAGGCATCAGAGAGTTGTGTATGGTGGAGCAGTTTCAAGGAGGCAGAGGGTTACAGGTGGGGTCCCACAGGGCTCAGTACTAGTACCTATATTGTTTAACCTTTATATCAATGACATTGCCAGTGGACTGCAAGGGGATATTCAGTTGTTTGCGGATGATGCGAAGCTGAAAAGGATTATTAGTAATAGTGCAGTTGTGGTAGCCCTGCAAGAGGATTTGAAGAGGCTAGATAGATGGGCAAATGATTGGAGTTTCAGTTTAATGCAGCAAAATGTGAGGTCTTGAGGTTTGGGAAACATCGATGGGATGCTGCATTCTCTATGGGAGGAGTTATACTGGAGGAAGCAGGGGAGGCAAGAGATCTGGTGTTGATGATTGATAGAAACCTGAAATTTAGGGGACATATTGCAAAGGCGGTGAAGGTAACACAGAGGATTGCTGCAATTATGAGAAGGACACTGACCTGCAGAGATAAAAGGGTTATCATTCTGTTGTATAAGTCTCTGATCAGACCACACTTAGACTATTGTTCTCAGATTTGGTCCCCAGGATTTGAAGGGGATAAATTAACTGTGGAAAGGATACAAAGACGGTTTCAGGACTGCACAAGCATAGTTATGAGGATCGGCTGAGGTAATGTGGACTGCAGAGCTTGGTGGATAGAAGAAGGAGAGGTGATATGATTGAGACCTTTAAACTGTTGAGAGGTGGTTACAGGGTTGACACAGGGGGTTATTTCACTTGGTTAAACAACAGGAAGGAGTGATTACAAGAGGCCATCACTGGAAGTTACAAAAGGAAACTGTGAGCAAGAGGGTGAGGAGTGGTTTCTTTGTATGGAGGGTGGTTGAACCATGGAATGCATTGCCTGATAGAGTGGTGAGGGCGAGAATGGGCAATGAGTTTAAGGAGTGGTATGATAGACTTTGTGTTTCTTAAGGGGGACCTCCCCTCGATGAATCTTGACAGACTTTATGTTCTTAGGAAGCACCTCCCACAATGAGTCTTTTGACTCCATGGAAGCCTGAATAATGATAATAATAATAATAATAATAATAATTATACAGTCCTGAAACTTTCTTTGTTATCAGTCTTTGTGCCCTTTCCACAGTTAATTTAGCCTCTTCAAATCCTGAGGACCAAATCTGAGAACAATAGTCTAAGTGTGGTGTGATCAGGATCTTATAGAATAGAATGATAACTCTTTTATCTCTGCAGGTCAGCAGCCTTCTCTTTATTGCAGCAATTCTCTGTGTTACCTTCACCACTGTTGCAATATGTCACCTGAATTTCAGGTTTCTATCAATCATCAACCCCAGATCTCTTGTCTCCCCTACATCCTCCCGTATATCTTCTCCAATAGAGTATGCAGCATCTCACCGATGTGTCCCAAATCTCAAGACGTTACATTTTGCTGCATTAAACTGACACTCCTATTTCTTTCTAGCTTATTCAAAGCCTTCTGCAGGACTACCACATCTGCACTATTATTTATAACCCTTCCCAGCTTCACATCATCTGCAAACAACTGAATATCTTCCTCAAATCCACTGACAATGTCATTGATATAAAGGATAAACAATATAGGTCCCAGTATTGCGCCCTGTGAGACCTCACTTGTAACCCTCTGCCTCCTTGAAACTGCCCCGCCATACACAACTCTCCGATACCTATCGGATAGCCAATCCTGAATCTAGTTGACCAACCTGACATCTAAACCCATGTGCTGCAACTTAAATATCAGTTTATCATGTGGAACTGGGCACCAGGGTTTCTTCTTGATGGGGAGGAGGTAGAGAGAATCAGAGGCGAGTGACCAAGATGATAGCTGGTCTATGGAATCAACCTTATGAGAACAGGTTGAAGATCTGTGGGTTGCAGAAATTGGTTGATAGGCGGAAGAGAGGTTATATGATTGTCTCCCCTGCACGACATTTAAATTACTGAAGGGTTTTTACAAGATTAATTCAGAGGATATTTTTCAGAACAGGTCTGGTGATGAGAGAACTAGGGATCATCCATGGAAACTAGGCAAGAGTGTGGTTAGCAAGGGTGTTAGAACTAAGTTTTTTGCTTGGAATGAGTGGAATAAGCTGCCAGTGTCTGTTGTGGGTGCAATGACTGTGAGTGAGTTCAAAGCAGAGTATGATGGATACTGTGCAGATGCTGAATAGTTGTTCTGGATATGATGTTCAGGGCCTCCCTCGATGAGTCTAAGGCCTCCTTGGAGTTGCCCATAATAATAATAATAATAATAATAAAAACCTGTCAAATTCCTTTGCTAAATCCATGAAAATGGCAGTATATGGCTTTTCCTCATCTACTGCTCTTGTAACTTTATTATAAAAGGCTAGCATATTACTAAAACAAGAGGGGGGGGCCCTTTACAAATCCATGAAGACTCTCACAGATAACATTACTCTCACCTGCTGAATGTCGTATATGGTCCCTAACTAATTTCTCCAAGATCTTAACAACTACTGATGAGACACAAACTGGCCCATAATCTGACACCTCCAGTCTTCTACCGCCCTTATGCAATGGCACTAACTAACCTTCCTTCCATTCCATGGGCACCTGACCAGCAGCCAGACTTTCATTGAGAAGCCAGATCAAAGGCAGTGTCAGTTCTTTAGCACATTCTCTCAAAAATGTGATGAAAGATCATTCACTTCCACAGCTTTACTGACAACCAGAGTACTCAGTACTTGAAACACGTTCTCTTCCTGCACCTCTAAACCTCGAACCTGCCCTATCCCTCTAGTATTAAAATTTACTCCTCCAGGATGAAATAAATTGATAAAGTGTTCATTGAATAATTCCACTATGTCCTCTGCATCAGTCACTCTATTCCCATTTTTTACCCCACAATGTCATTCTTCCACAATCATTTCTCCTCCTGGAGAAATGATTGTGGCCACACAGCTAAAAAATTCCACAGCATTTTCTATGGATCTTAGGGCCAATCTCTTCTCATATTACATTTTTGCCTTCCTTACCATACTATTCACTCTACTGGCCTATGTCTTATATTCTTCATGCATCTGCTCTTCACCTGTCTCCTTATATCTCTCCCACCTCTTTTTCATGTAGTTCCTGTTTATTATTGTTTGTCATCCACTTTACACCAAATTGTGCCCTCTTCTTCACTTGTGCAACACAGGTTACTATCGCTGCTAACAAATATTTCTTCACAATTTCCCAAGCACTAATGATAATGTGGCCTTCCAATTCCTCCCTCCATGAAACTTACCCAAGTTGATGTCTATGACTATTATAATCACCTGCCTTATAATTCCACATATGTTCCTGTCTCTTTAATACTCCTGCATGTCTATTCATCTTCCAAGTCAAAACCACATGGTCACTCTCTCTAACTGGTGGAAGAGATGTCATCTCAGTTATTATCAACTCTTCTGATGCTATGACCAAATCCAAAACTCTTGCACCTCTTGTTCCTTCTATTACATGTTGCCTAAGACATTTGTCACTTAAGAATTTTAGAAATTTCATTCCCTTATTGCTAAATGCATCTTCCTCTCCCCAATTTATACTGCTATAGTTAAAATCTTCCATAACAATGATTCTTCTTGCACTTACCAAGCTCAACTGCCTAAACATGTGGTCCCCACCCTCTGTGCTCCTTGGTTTCTAGCAACACCACACTAAATATCCCTTCTTGCCTGTCTACCTCACTCCATATGCTTTCAAAATCATTAGTGTCACTGCATTCCAAATCCTCCACTCTCAGAGTCACTCATCATAAGCAGTACTTTACTGCCATGCTTTCCCTTCCTATCCTGCAGAAAAATGCTGTACCCTGCTATTTCTATTCCTGTTATTATATACTTTTCTGTCAACCATGTCTCAGTGATCCCAATAATCTTTGGCCAGGGTGATGCTATCAGCGCCAGAAATTCCTGGTTGCAGTGCTCCCTCGCATTCTTCTCATTCCCTCTCTCCTACTGTTTTCAATCTCTCCTTTTCCATCATTCCCATAACTCTCTCTTGCACTGTTCCTATTCTCTACTCTTCTATCATTCCCAAATCTGTCTCTCTCATTCTCTCTCTTACACTGTTCCTATTCTCTACTCTTCTGTCATTCCCATATCTCTCTTTCTCTTTCATTCCCTCTCTTCCACTTACCCTATTATCTCCTCTTCTATCATTCCCAAACCTCTCTCCTACTGCTTCTATCATTTCCAACTTCTCTCTCTCTTATTCCCTGTCTTCCACTTCTTCTATTCAATCCTCTTCTATCATTCCCAAAACTTTCTCTCACTCCTGCTCTGATTTGCCTTGCAGACATCTCTACCATTCTCATCTTTTATACTATTCATTTTATACTATTCATTCATATTCATCTCGTTCAGAAGACATTCCATCTCCTCTTTCAGCTCATCTATCCCTCTCAGAAAGTTAGTCACTTACTCGCCATTCATTTATCCAAACAAAACCATCTCCGTAAACTTCACAGTCATTCAAGCCTTCCACACCCCCGACTCTTATTTTCTCATTCATACTTTGCTCGTTATTCTCTCCTATCACACTACTTGTCTCCAGACATTCATTTCCCATCCCTGATGCAACTAGGTTGGTTATCAAAATATCTAATTCATTGATTTCCTCCAACTATCTGCATTTTGTGCATATACGCACTCCCCCTTCTCTAACCCGCCACATATCCAACTCCCGGGAAGCATACATGCCGTAAACACTGCATCCCACAAAGTTCTTTATTATGTTAGGTATAATAGAGTTCTTAAATGACAGAGGACTTGGTGACACGCTATTCGTGATTGCAGCTGCGTCCGCCATCATTCCTTACTGCCAAGTAACTACTAAAACTATATATGAATACTGTATCACAAATATACAGGTAACCCTCATATAACGCAGTTGTTAGGTTCCACAAAAAGGCCGTGTTATATAAATTGCTTTATGTGAGACTCAGATGACATAGAAAAAGTAGGGTTAGGTTCCAAAATCGTTTTTTTTTTTTTTTTTTAATAATGGTACAACATGACAAAATTTCATTCTGGCTGGGGCGTCACCCAGTTAAACAAGGTCCCTGTTGTTTTTGCAAGGGAACCAGGGCAAACAGCGAAAAGTCAGCTACTGGAACAAATCTGAAAGCACACCCCAACTTGACATCACCAGAGTTAAAGATCGGTACTATCAACATAAGCAGCCTGAATGGCAAAGAAATGGAGCTTGCTGAAGAATTAGATAAGTACCAGATCGACATAATAGGGGTGACTGAAACTAAAAAGACAAAAAAAGATCTTTCTGAGCAATAAATACAAAATGTTATATTCAGGAAATGACAATCAAGGAAAAGAAGGAGTAGCCATAGTATTCAACACAAAATAAGAGCCTAATCTTCTTGAATGGCAGTCAGTCTCAAGTAGAATGATGTGGACTAATATCAGAATGGGGAATTGAAAAATGAGACTTATTTGTGCCTATGGTCTCAAAGAAGGTTCTACTAAGGTAGAAGTAGAGGAATTTTTTGATGCTTTACGAAAAGCAACTGACACAATGAAAAAGGAAAAGTTGGTCCTCGTTGGGGATCTAAATAGCAGAGTAGGAAATGATTGTCAGACATACAAAAATATTTTGTGAAAATTTGGAGAAAAGAGCAAAGCTAATAATAATGGCAAATACCTGTTGGATTTCTGCTCAGGACATGGGCTGGTTATTAGTAACACCATGTTCCAACATAAAAATTTGCACAAATTCACATGGAGAGAAGCAAGGAATATGGAAAGTCTCATTGACTATGTTATTGTTGATAGTGATGTTTTCTCCCTGGTGCAGGACACCAGAGTGTACAGAGGATTTGAAATTGGAAGTGATCATTATTTAGTCTTGAGCAGAATAAAATTGAATTTCATATTGAAAAGAATAACATGTAAGAAAGTTTTAAAGCGAATAAAAGTTGAACAGGAACCAATCCTTGCAGATTCAGTGGCAGCCTTGAAGAAAACCTGAATGATTCAGCCAGAGATGCAAGTGGTGAGGTTGTCTGTAATGATAGAAAAATCAGAACTCCATGGTGTACACAGGAAGTTAAAGAGGTAGTGAAGGAAAAGAAAGCATAGCAAAAGTTCCTGTCAAAAAGTTAGCTTTTGCTCTTAGAGAATACAGAAACAAATGTAAGAAAGCAAAACACTGTGTAAAACCAGTGTTTTACACAGTGTTTCGCAACAACCTCTTACCAAAGATGTTGTCTACAACAACATCTTTGGTAAGAGGTTGTTGTAGAAGCTTAGAAATGAAGAAAAGAATGCTGTAAAAGGAGTTAGAGATGATAAAGGTGACATGAAAATGGGATAAAAAAATATCCTTCAAGTAAGGAGTAATTACTTCGAAAAATTGCTAAATGAAACAAGCAAGCAATGATAGCACAGTGGTAAAAAATACTCAACAGGTATACATCAGGAATGAAGTAGAAAAAGCCATCAAATGCTTGAAATGTGGAAAGGCAGAATGAGTAGATGATATTCGACCAGAAATGCTGAAGTATGGTGGTATAGAAGTCTTACAGTGGCTACACTGCATAGTTCAGAATGCCTGGATAGAGGGATGAATTCCCAATGATTGGAGTAGAACTCTCATAGTACCCATATATAAAAAGGGAAATAAAACTGAATCTGAGAATTACAGAGGTATTTCCCTACTCAGTGTTCCTGGCAAGATCTATGCAAGTATACTTGAGAAACGGTTGAGAAGAATTGTGGAAGAAACGTTTGGTGAAGAACAAGCTGGATTCAGGCCAAATAGAGGCCGTAAGGATCAGATCTTCACTTTACGACAAATAGTTGAGAAAGCATGGATATATAACACTGATCTGTATTTAAGTTTTGTCGATCTGGAAAAGGCATATGACAAGGTGCCAAGAGAGAAGCTATTCAATACGCTACAGTTTTATGGTTTCAATGGGGCATTATATCAAGCAATACTTAGTCTTTATTTGAGTTGTAAGTCAGCAGTTAGAAATGAAGGAAGTACAGGAAGATGGTTTAATATTAAATTTAGTGTGAGACACGGATGTACATTATCCCCTCTGTTATTCATTATCTATATGGATCACATTATGAAAAAGAGTGGTATTAAACATGATATCAGAATTGGAGATGTTCTTCGCTTTATGCGGACAATGTTATACTTCGAAATAAATCCGCTACAAGTTTGCAAGATTCCCTGACTAAATAGAATAACTATTGTAATAGATATGGTATGAAGGTCAGCAATAACTGCGGCCTCCCTCGATGAGTCTAATGACTCCCTGGAGTTGCCCGTAATAATAGTAATAGTAATAGTAATAATAAAAAGACAAAGACAATGAAAATGGGTAGAATCGTAAATGTCAACTGTGTTTTGAACAGAGAACCTGTGGAACAAGTTAAACATTTCAGCTACTTAGGCACGTTTTTAGTGAGGATGGTAAATTCAATATGGAAATAGACAACAGAATTAACAAAGCTGGTATGGTAGGAAGTCAATGGAATAAATTCATATGGAATAAGAGAGAAATTAGTCAGAACACTAAATTAGCTGTGATACAAGACAGTATTCAAATCAGTTTTAACTTATTGATCTGAGAGCTGGGTCAGAAGTAAAACACTTGACCAAAGACTACAGACCATAGATATGAGAGTCCTGAGAAAGATAAGAGGTGTGAGCAGATGGCATCAATGGCAATATCATATTAAAAATTAGGATATTAGGAAAGAACTTGACATTGTCAGCATCAAGGAATCCGTTAGCAGAGCTAATCTCAGGTGGTATGGTCACTTAAACAGAATGGGCAAGGAAAGATTAGCCAAACAAGTGTTCTCTGCCAGGTTGGCAGGAAAACGACCCAGAGGAAGACCAAGATATAGGTGGATTGATACTGTTAGATCCTAAATGAAGGAATCTTGGATAGAAATCATTCATTTAGGGTCTAACATATAAAAATGGCAAACATAGAGAAATACCTGCACATCAGTTGTAATTAAAAGTGAAACTTCCTCACTTTATGTAAAAATTTGTATTCTTTATTTAAGCACCTTATATTTAAGCTATTGTGATTGATTTAAGATTTCATTTTGTATGTCTTTAAAAAGAGGGATAATGTGAATTAAATTTAAGCTTTACTTAAGCTATGGTAAAATTATTGTGAGTCATCATAAAGCTGTTAAGTATTAATTCCTGGAAGGCCTAAAGCTACACACACACACACAGCGTAACGCTGGAGGTATAGCTTACTCGGAAAATCACGCAACCATGTATTCCATGAATCCGAGTATATTCACGTCGTAGAAATGAAGTATAAGCAAAAGGGTGAAATTAGTAAGGTTCGTGTGCAAAAAGGGGCAAAAAAAGAGGGCACTCGATAGGAGTATAAAAGGGGGGGCTTTTTTCTTGATCACTTGTCGTATTGTTTTACTGTTGGGTGGTTCGGAAGTTGGTGGGCAGTTTCACGTAAAGGGGGGATGAAGTCTGTGATGTCGGGCAGCCAGTGTTCATAAAGAAATGAAGCTGGATTCTATGCAAAGCTGAAGGAAGAAAATTCCAGTCCTAGCAGAATCAGGCCGTCGCTGGAAAGCCCTATCAAGTTGTTCCTGAAACGCAAGGATTTTGAGTCCGTTTCCTGCAGAAAGAATGAAGATAGCGTAACCCCCTACGTTGGTGTATAAACAGTCAAAATAGATGAGAAATATCCAGATGAACATGTGGTGCAGAACGACGCGGAGAAAAAAGGTCGGTAAGGTGCTATTGTTCTAATTTTGTGTGAATGTTCATTAGAAGAAAGATGATTGTTTACAATTATGAAATTAAGAACTTTATAATAAGGAACTCTGTGTACAGTCACTATTTAGAAAGTTAACCTCATATGTGAGTAAGAAGAATTGTTTAGGGGAGATGTTTGTAACTTGTATGTGATAGAATTAACTTGATGCGATATGAAAGGTAGAATTTAGAGTCTCAGTAACATTAGAATGATTGATAGTTTGTTTTTACGAGTAATACTGCTAGAAGGAATTTATTATTATTTATTATTATTATTATTATTATTTGACACCTCCAGGGAGTCCAAAGACTCATCGAGGGAGAGTGTGCCAACAGCATCGAACAATTGGTCCCCTTCCTACTACTAACCGCGCTCAAACTTACTTAACTGAGCCATTAGTAGCAGAGGCTCTACCAATCGACCAACTTATTATCATTTTATTTATATCCCAATGCATAATTAGTGTTTAGCATGCCTTATAAGTTTTAATTAGTTCGAAAGTGTTAATCTCTTAGTTCAAGTTTATTTAGTATTGAATATAATTAAGTGCATGAATTTTGTATTGTGTTTTAGATATTCCAATAAACATGTCATATTTTCCTGAACCTGAGTCATGCCTGATTACGATTTCAAATTACCACTTATAAAAATAGAACCTGATTTTGGCGGGAAGGATTTAGTGAGTATATAAATATAGATTTAGATCATGACTGCAAGAATCTAGATCTTTAGGGCAGTTAAGTAAGATATTAGGTAAGAAAGTTAAGAATCTAGTATTGTCTCCCTGGGTAAGGATCTTTTCTACTATAGGATACTGGCTGGCGCAGCAAAATATAAATTTGCCAGTATACGAAGAGGAAACAATCCTAGATATAAAAATAAGATTAAAATTAAGTATAAAGAGATAAATAAATATAGAACATAGATATAATAATAAGAAACCACCTTTTAACAATGGCGCAGACGACAGGATGTGATTAGGGTCCCTAAAATTAAGGTTAATAGGGAATAATCACCATAAGTTGATCTTGGATTCGTAACAGACAGTCAGGTATTTGTTGGAATATCAGAGACTGTGAAAAAGGGTAAATTATTAAGTTTGTAAGATGAATGCAGGTATGTCTCAACCATCGAGCTCAGATTTAGATGACTCTGAATTCTTTAGGACGATAAATCCTCAACAGGTCTTTCCTCAGTTCTCACTGGAGGAATCTGATGACGTTCTAGCATTTTTTGAGTATACATAGAACTAAGGAGAATTGGTAGATGGAGTGAGCTCCAACTGCTAATTCTTCTGAGAAGTAAGCTTATTGGGAAGGCAAAGACATACTTTTATTCCTCGCCTGTCTTAAAAGAAACTAGATATTACAATAAGTTTAAGGAGGCTCTAATATACCAGTTTTCTAAAGTAAGGAATATGGGAACAAATCTATGGACTCTCCAGAAGATGGTACAGAAAGACAAAGAAAGTGTGTCAGATTACCACAACCAAGTCTTAGCTCTTGCCAATACTTTAAGTGTCTCTGACAAAGACCAGCACCATCTTAACTGGGCAGTCTTCCAACATTTCAGGGGGGTGGGGGGATTGAGACAAGAACTGAAGGAAACAGTGTTTGAGAGGGACATAACAAATTTAGAGTAGTGTTTGACAGCAGTAAAACAAAGAGAGCAACTGCTTGGAGACATTTGTCCCACAGCCTCAATTGGGTCCGACAATGTCATTAGAGAAGAGAAAAACGGCAATGTTTACATGATTAAAGAGGCGAATGATTCCGCTTGTGTGAACAATACTGAAAGGGAGTCAGGCATATGTGGGAGCATGATTAATAATGGTCAAATGAGTAGTGAGAAAGATGGAGAAGGATCAATCGACTTCAATCAAGTGACTGACTATGAGACCAACACCAAAGGAAGTAGGAATGTCTGACATTGAAGAAGTACATTCAATGATTAAACAAGAAGTTAAATGCTTACAACAGCCCAAAATGGACAGTCTTGATGCTGCACTTCAGCGGCTGGCGGCAATAACTGAAGAGACCTCTCAAACAACTATATCTCAAACAGAGAAGACTGATGAGATGATAAGAAAGGAAGTCAAAAGACTACAACAACCGATTGTGAGCAGTATTGAAACTGTATTGAAACAGCTGGCAGCAGTTACAGAAAAGACTTCAAAATCAACCATACCTCAAAACGAGAAGACCAATAAGATAAAGAACAGAAGGGAGCTTCCTAGATGTTTCTGTTGCAATGAGATTGGGCATATAGCTCGCAACTGTTTTAAGAACAAGAGGCTCTCCATGAGAAATAATAGAAATGAGTCGAGGTTTGGATACAGTCCTTATAATTATGTAGATAAACCATGGAGGAGAGGACAGAGGAATCATGAACATCTTAGAGGGGTCAGGAATGATAATCAAGGGGAACGTACAGGGATGTTATTGCAACATACTGCTAGATACTGGTTCCTGGCCTCTGTAATTACTGAAGATTATCTTCAAGAAATAAAAGTCCGTGTATGGCGAGGTAGTTATAAACTAAAGAGCCCGATTAGATTATCAGGAAATTCTACATCCGAGATATACGTGACAAAGAATGTTAGAGTAAAATTGTACTTACCTGAATTTAACATGAGTGTTTGGCAAGATTTGTTGGTCCTCCCTAGGACATCTCGCCCAAGCTCACAAATCATCTTGGGAATAAGATTTCTAGAGAAGTACAAGTTTTCGTGCGACTTTTCTAGAAATGAAATATCTCTTATGGGAAGGAAACGGTTCAATAAAGGGAATCATAATTTTAAAATTAGGCATAGGAATGAAAGATCACATAAAGAAAGAATACCACAGAATAAGAATAATGCCAGACAGACTGAAAAGGATAAGGTAGTTTCTAGAATTAACCAGATTGATTCTGAAATAGCTTCAACTTCAGAAATGAACAGTTGATCCGAGACTTATCATATATCTAGCGTTAAAATAGTAAATGAACAAGGAGATGCAGAAGAGAAATTAGGGGAAATTAGTCGGGGAACAATTGCTATGAATGTAACTGAGAGATTTGAAAGATCTAGAGGTTCCTTTAACTACTCAAGGTGGAACAGGAACAGAAGACGCGAATTAGATGTACAATCTAAGCGGCAGTTAATTTATGCCCACTTCTTATGTTTTCTTTTCAAGCTGAGAAGGGTAATAAGTGAGTTATTAGTTTGGGATTTACCTCTTGCTATGAAGGTTGCACATATACTCACAAATTGTGCAAGATTTGTGAAATGATTCAAATGAAAATGGAATTATATCCAATACATTACAAGATAGCAGTGTAATCAAATGTAATCGGAAGGATAAGGCATAGAGTAATATAGGATACATGTTGAGTTTGACAGAGATAAGAGAAGGAAGCACAGCCAGTGGGTTAAAAAAAGGGGTTTGTCTAATCTAGATATGATCAAAGGGGTAGAAAGAATGGAAGGTTCATCCCCAGAGGATTGAAGGAGAAGCAAAAAAAAAGTTTTTATAAAGGAATTAGAATAACTTTTTTTTATAAAAAGAGGGGGCCTTTGTTAGATCCTAAATGAAGGAATCTTGGATAGAAATCATTCATTTAGGGTCTAACATATAAAAATGGCAGACACAGAGAAATACCTGCATATCAGTTGTAATTAAAAGTGAAACTTCCTCATTTTATGTAAAAATTTGTAATCTTTATTTAAACACCTTATATTTAAGCTGTTGTGATTAATTTAAGATTTCATTTTGTATGTCTTTAAAAAGAGGGATAATGTGAATTAAATTTAAGCCTTACTTAAGCAATGTAAAATCTATTGTGAGTCATCATAAAACTGTAAAGTATTAATTCCTGGAAGGCCTAAAGCTACATGCGTACAGCGTAACGCTGGCGGGTATAGCTTACTCGGAAAATCATGCAACCATGTATTCCATGAATCCGAGTATATCCACGTCGTAGAAACGAAGGATAAGAAAAAGGGTGAAATTAGTAAGGTTCGTGTGCAAAAAGGGGCTAAAAAAGAGGGTGCTTGATAGGAGTATAAAAGGTGGTTGAGCCTGGAAGAAGGGGGGCTTTTTTCTTGATCACTTGTTGTATCGTTTTCCAGTTGGGTGGTTCGGAAGTTGGCAGGCAGTTTCACGTAAAGTGGGCTGATGAAGTCTGTGATGTCGGGCAGCGAGCGTTCATAAAGAAATGAAGCTGGATTCTATGCAAAGCTGAAGGAAGAAAATTCCAGTCCTAGCAGAATCAGGCAGTCGCTGGAAAGCCCCATTGAGTTGTTCCTGAAACGCAAGGATTTTGAGTCCGTTTCCAGCAGACAGAATGAAGATAACGTAACCCCTACGTTGGTGTATAGACAGCCAAAATAGATGAGAACTATCCAGACAAACACGTGGTGCAGAACGATGCGGAGAAAAAAGGTCGGTAAGGTGCTATTGTTCTAATTTTGTGTGAATGTGCATTAGAAGAAAGATGATTAATTACAATTATGAAATTAAGAACTTTATAATAAGGAACTCTGTGTACAGTCACTATTTAGAAAGTTAACCTCATTTGTGAGTAAGAAGAATTGTTTAGGAGAGATTTTTGTAACTTGTATGTGAATAGAATTAACTTGATGCGATATGAAAGGTAGAATTTAGAGTCTCAGTAACATTAGAATGGTTGATAATTTGTTCTTATGAGTAATACTGCTAGAAGGAATTTAGCTTAACTTATTATCATTTGATTTATATCCCAATGCGTAATTACAGTGTTTAGCATGCCTTATAAGTTTTAATTAGTTCGAATGTGTTAATCTCTTAGTTCAAGTTTATTTAGTATTGAACATAATTAAGTGCATGAATTTTGTATTGTGTTTTAGATATTCCAATAAACATGTCATATTTTCCTGAACCTGAGTCATGCCTGATTACGATTCCAAATTACCACTTATAAAAATAGAACCTGATTTTGGCGGGAAGGAGTGAGTGAATATAAATATAGATTTAGGTCTGTATATATAAATAAAAGCCAAATATAAACATATATATATATAAATATTATGCTATATTCAACTATACTGGATAGTGAAAACTTATCTTCTCTTCCACTGCAAATGCTGCCGACTGCGACCTCGCCTTCTCGGTAACCCAAAAATAACATAATATATAACAACAAAACACCAAAAGCAAAACCACTAAAGAACGCTTGTATTACTGTGAAAAGAATGCAGCACAATTCACTAAAGAATTCACAACGCACCATTTAAAAAACATTTTTCCCTACCATAGCTCAAATCACCCGCCGTGTGCTTCAGCGACCCTAGCGCCACCCTCAATTAAAGTGAGAAGACTTTGGTAAGAGCATAGAAAATAAGTATCATGAATGCTTGGTCTATAAGTTGCCAATTCAGGGAAACCTAAGAACAATTTCAGCTATTAGAGTTTAAGGTAAAGAAGGAAATGAAATATGGAAACAGATAACAGAATAAGCAAATCAGCATAGCAGGAAGTGAACTAAATAAATTTATATGGAATAAGGGAAACAATAGTCAAAACATTAATAGTTACTAACACTAATAATAATTAGCATTATTATTAATGTCAGTGACTAATATTGCTATCTCTTCATTCCAGTATTTTGACTGGAATGAAGAGACAGCATTTGGGAATAAGGAAAATGAATTTTTTGAGTTCTTGAGAGACAACTATCTCAGGCAGTAAGTAAAGGAGGGCATGCAAACATTGAGTTTTAGATCTGATCATTTCATTAGAGAATGTGAATGTAAGTGGAGTTTCGCACTTCCCTCCAGCTGGTGAGAGTGATTATGAAGTGATCACCTGTATTGTGGCTAGCCATATGAAGATTTCTATGAAGAAAGGATACATGTGAAATTACAATGTGGGTGATTATGACAAGCTTAGGAGACAGTTTGGAGCTACAGCATGGAATGAGGAGTTGAGCGGAAAAGAAATAAATGCTGCTTGGAAACTGACAAAGAAATACTTAACAGCATCAATGTGTGAATGCATTCCAAAATTCAAAAGGATGAATAAAGTAGGTGTCAAATAGAGGAATGAGGGAATTAAGCATGAAATCTGGAAGAAGCAGACACTTTGGAGCAGTAAAAGATGAATAATGGTAATAATCAGTTGCAAATCAGGCCAAAAAAAAAAACCCTCATGAGTTTTTTTGATATGTGGCAAGTATAAGGAAGAATTATTGTGCTGAAGAGCACATAGTTACGGTACTCAGTGAGCAGTTAAATAGGGTGTTTCATCCTCAGTGTGAAATCAGAAACTCAAGTGTAGAGAATGAATGAGAGAAGACTTACTGATGAGTAAGCCAGAGGTACAGGAGGAGTTAAGAAAGCTAAATGTCAATAAGGCAATAGTACTTGATGGCATATCACAGCATGTCTTAATGAACTGTTCCAGGGAGTTAGCATCAGCCTTGGCTTACCTATTTAACAAGAATCCTGCAACAGCACAAGAACCAAAGAAGAGGAAGGAAGGTAAAATTGTTCCACTTCACAAAGGTGATAATAAGGCTATGGCTACAAATTACAGGCTGATCTGTATATCTGGAGTTGTAGTTAAGGTATTGGATAGGTTAATGAGAGATAGGATACAAAAAAGTGGGTTGAAAAGAGTGATGATCAGCATAAGTTTGTTAAGAGAGGTTGTGTTTTACCAAGTTGCTTATGTAACATAAGGTGTCAAATGTACTGGACAAGGGAGATGCATATACATTAGTATACTCAGATTCTGAAAAGGTTTTTGATAGATATGTTTGAGATGTATCAGCAATTTGCATATGGTGGTGCAGTATCCCAGAAGAGGAACTAGTAATGTGTCACAGGGGTCAGTTTTGGGACCACTGTTATTTAATTTGTATATTAGTGATATTGAGATGGGCTTAACTGGTGATATACAACAGTTTGCAGATGATGCAAAACTGCAGAGAGCAATGAGTAATCAAGCAGATGATGTGGCCTCACATGAAGACTTGAATTGTATGAGTAGACAAGTTTGGAACTGTCAGTTCAATGCTGCAAAGTGTAAGGTTCTGAAATTTGTTAGGCAACGATGGTATACAAAGTATACACTTTGTGGGGAAATTTTGTTGGAAGTTGAGAAGACCTTGGAGTGGTGGTGGTGGGCAAGGATCTGAAGTTCAGAGGTCTCACTGTACAAATTGTGAAGGCATCAGATTATGGCCATAATGTGGTGGACCTTAATGTGCAGATATGAAGATATTATTATTATTATTCAGGCCTCCATAGTCAAAAGACTCATTGCAGGAGGTCCTTCCTAGGAAACACAAAGTCTATCAAGACTCCTCGCAGAAGGTCCCTCCTAGGAAACACAAAGTCTATCATACCACTTCTTAAACTCACTGACCATTCTCGCTCTCACACTCTATCAGACAATGCATTCCACAGTTCAACCACCTTCCATGCAAAGAAACTACTCCTCGCCCTGTAGCTCACAGCTTCCTTTCGTAAGGGAAAGGCAGTATATGCCTTTCCCTCATCTACTGCTCTTGTAACTTTATTATAAAAGGCTAGCATATTACTAAAACAAGAGTGCCCCTTAATAAATCCATGATGACTCTCACAGATAACATTACCCTCATTTGCCCAATGCTGTATACAGTCCCTCACTAATTTCTTCAAGATCTTAACAACTACTGATGACACACAAACTGGCTTATAATTTGACACTTCCAGTCTGCTATTTATGGTTCCACTGTATCAGGCTTTGATCAGGTCATGTATGGATTATTGTGCACAGATTCTGGGAAGACTGACTAAGGGAAACAGGTCTTTGGAATGTAGGATATGAAGACAGACTGAGAGAATGCAGGTTACAAAACCTTGTGAATAGGAGCTAGAGAGAGGGGAAAATGATTGATACATCTAAGTTGGTAAAGGGTGGATACTGAGTTAATTCGAAGAGAAATTTCTGATATTTTTTTTTTCATTCATATTTCATGTTTATTAAATAGCTTCTTGACAATGCCTTTGTGACAACAGCAAAATACAGGAACATAATTGAGGCAGTACTATACGAATATTGGTAATAATCAGTTTCATGAAGAATATAGAGAAAATGCCATGAGAGTGACTCAGATAGTAAGGAAACCAAAAGTGAGGTATGAGCAGGGGGCAAACCAGGTGAAGAAAAACTGTAGAGTTTTTTAGATATGTGGCAAGTAGAAGGAAGAATGATTATGGTAAGATGATGTTAATGTATGAAAATGGTATAATGGTAAGTGCTGCAGAAGATATTGTTGAGGTATTCAGTGATCAATTTATAAGGTTGTTTCATCCTCATCAGGATGGTTGGACTCATGAGCAACTAAAGTGTAGAGGACATAGGGGAGGATAGCTTAATTGTGAGTGAGCAGGAGGTATTTGAGGAAATAAATAACCTTGATGTCAATAAGGTGATAGGATTTGATGACATATCACCACGTGTCTTAAGGGAATGTTCCATGACATTGGCATGCTTGTTTAATAAGTGTATTAGAACAGCACAGGACAGGGGAGATGCATATACAGTGGTGTAGTTGGATTTTGCAAACGCTTTGGATAGACTCCCACACAACAAACTATTAAATACACTGAAACACACAGGATTGGATAACAGACTTCCGAGTTGGATCAGTGACCAGCTGTAAGATAGGTATCAGAAAGTTGTATATGGGGTGCGGTATCCAGTAAGAGAAAGGTCACTAGTGATGTACCGCAGGGGTCAATTTTGGGACCATTGTTGTTCAATTTGTATGTTAACATATGGGTTTAACTAATGATATGCAGCTGTTTGCAGATGAAGCAAAATTGGTGAGAGTAATGCAGAGTCAAGCAGATGTTATGGCCTTACAGGAGGATGGCTTCATTCAATCTTTTGACAAAAAATATGTCATCTTCAAAAAATCTACACCCCTCACTGCATTCAAGTTTTACACTATACATCTGGTTGTCCTTGTTGTTCTCATCACTATTCTGCCTCATTTACTGCAAGCTTCATAACATAAAAATCATTAGAAACCTACTAAAAACCTTAACACTTACCACACATTCAGTCTCAACTATCACTAGTAAATAAATTTTCTCTGAAATAAATACAATATTTCAC